>NC_045979.1:25980623-26220623 GCF_010909765.2 Amblyraja radiata | reverse complement strand
CAAAAGGCGCAGAAAGAACGAGCAAGTTCTGCACATCCCGAGGTCATCGAAGGTCCCCGGCGCTCACCGGCTTGCTTTTGAAGAACTTTCCCCTCTCTCTGTCCATCCCTGTCCCTCTCTCTGTGTCCCTCTGTGTGTCCCTCTCTGCACCCCTCGCTCTGTCCCTCTCTGTGTCCGTCTCTGTGTCCGTCTCTGTGTCCCTCTCTCCCCACTACCCACTACCCTCCTCCACATCTCCTCTCTCCCTTTACACTCCCTTCCCCCTCTACCCTCCACCCCCCTCCTCTCGCCCTCTCCTCTCTCTCCCCTCCTCTCTTCCCTCCTCTCTCTCTCCCCCTCCTCTTCCCTCCTCTCTCTCCCCCCTTCCCCCTCTCCCCCTGCTCCCTCTCCCCCTGCTCTCTCTCTCCCTCCTTTCTCTCCCCCTCCCCTCTCTCCCCTCCCCCTCTCGCCCCCTCTAGTCTCCCGCCCCCCCTCTCCCCCTCCTTTCTCCCCTCCTCTCTCTCCCCCTGCTCTCTTCCCCTCCTCTCCATCCACTCTCTCTCCACCTCCCCCCTCTCCCCTCCCCCTCTCCCCCTCCCATCCCCCTTCCCCCCTGTGTGTTTGGGGGGTCGTGTGTGTGTGACGCCGCAGACCCCCCCCCCCCCCGCTCCCGCGCAACCGCACGTTGAGGTGACGGGACCCAACGGGTCCCCCATGGTCTAGTTTGTATTAAAAAAAAGAAAATAATGTCTTGACCATCTTTATAGTTTTGTGATAAATAACAGAGAAGATTGATGAAGGAAACGTTATTGAGGTATACATGGAGTTTAAAATGCCATTTAATAAGTTGGCACCACAGGATTGCCATTATGAATGACCATGGAATTACAGAAGCAGTTACAATTATGATAGAAAATGGTTAACACAGGAAACAGGTGTAGCAAAAGGGTGTTTTTCAGGCCAGAGTTATGGTGTCATAGACTTATATAGCATGAAACAGGCCCCTTGGACCAGCTTGTCCATGGTGACCTATTGCCTAACCAAGCTTGCCCCTATTGCCTACGCCTGCCCCATAACCCTCCATGCAATTCCTATTCATGGAAGTATCCAAGTATTTTTTAAACGTCTGTATTGTACCTAGCTCTACCACTTCGACTGCGCGTCCCAGGACGAGACATTTCACACCAGGGCATCGGAAATGTCCTCGTTCTTCAGGGAACGGGGATTCCCCTCCGCCACCATAGATGAGGCTCACACCAGGGTCTCATCCATACCCCGTAACACTGCTCTCTCTCCCCATCCCCGCACACGCAACAAGGGCAGAGTCCCTCTGGTCCTCACCTTTCACCCCACCAGCCGGCAAATACAACACATAATCCTCCGCCATTTCCGCCACCTCCAACGTGACCCCACCACTCGCCACATCTTCCCATCTCCCCCAATGTCTGCCTTCCGCAAAGACCGCTCCCTCCGCAACTCCCTCGTCAATTCTTCCCTTCCCTCCCGCACCACCCCCTCCCCGGGCACTTTCCGTTGCAACCGCAAGAAATGCAACACCTGTCCCTTCACCTCCCCCCTCGACTCCATTCAAGGTCCCAAGCAGTCGTTCCAGGTGCGACAAAGGTTCACCTGTATCTCCTCCAACCTCATCTACTGCATCCGCTGCTCTAGATGTCAGCTCATTTACATCGGTGAGACCAAGCGTAGGTTGGGCGATCGTTTCGCCGAACACCTCCGCTCAGTCCGCAATAACCTACCTGACCTCCCGGTGGCTCAGCACTTCAACTCCCCCTCCCATTCCCAATCCGACCTCTCTGTCCTGGGTCTCCTCCATTGCCAGAGTGAGCAACAGCGGAAATTGGAGGAACAGCACCTCATATTCCGTCTGGGGTCCTTGCGTCCTTATGGCATTAACATTGAATTCTCCCAATTTGGCTAGCCCGTGCTGTCTCCTCCCCTTCCTTAAACCCTCTAGCTGCCTCCTCCCACCCTCCCATCCGCCCGCCCTCGGGCTCCTCCTCCTCCTCCCCTTTTCCTTCTTTCTTTCCCCACCCCCCATCAGTCTGAAGAAGGGTTTCGGCCCAAAATGTCGCCTATTTCCTTCGCTCCATAGATGCTGCTGCACCCGCTGAGTTTCCCCAGCAATTGTGTGTACCTTCTACCACTTCGACTGTTGGCTTAGTCCATATATGCAACAACCTCTGTGTGAAAATATCCCTTTTAAATATTTGAATACAAGGTCTGAAGCAGGGTCCTGACCCGAAAGATCGCCTATCCATGTTCTCCAGAAATGCTGCCTGACTCGTTGATTTAATACAGCACTAAGCCTTTTAAATCTTTCTTCTCTCACTTTAAACCTGTGCCCTCTAGTTTTAGACTCCCCTTCCTGGGGAAAAAAGATGGTTATTCAGCTTATCTCTGCCCCCTATCCTTTAGGAAAGATCACAGTGGTGTTCCCCAAGGGGCAGTGCTCAGATCAGTGCTTGTCTTGTTATATATTTGGATTTGAGTGTACAGGGTGCAACTTCCGAATATGCAAATCAAATGTGAGGCAAATGGTAACAGGCAGGCTAGTGGAAAGAGTGCATGTGGCAGAAGAAACTTAATGCTGAGAGATGTGAAGTTTTAAAATTTGATAGGAAGATAGAAAAAAGGCAATATAAACTAGAGAGCACTACAAAGGGATAAAAAGGCAGATATCTGGATATCTATGTCTATTGCGCATTGGAAATGGCAGGGCTATTGAGAATACTAGATTAAGTGGGACCCGTTAGGTCCCTGTCACACAGGAGGCTTGGTCCCCCAACACAAGATTCCACCACACACATAGCCCCCAACTGCACAGGCGCAGCTCATTTCCCCTCATCGCTAGCACTCTCTCCCCCTCTTCACCCTCCCTCTTCTTTCCCCTCTCCTCCTCCTGTCCCCAACCTCTCCCTTACCTCTCTCTCCCTTCTTTCCCCTACCCTCCCTCCCTCCATAACTCCTCTCCCCTCCCTACACCCTCCTACCCCTCTATCCCCCACTCTTCACCTCCCCTATCCCCTACACTATTCCTCCTCACCTCCCCCACTGCCCTCTTCTCTCCCTCTATTCCCCACTCCCTACCTCCCCACTTCCCCTCCCTCCCCTACTCCCCCCTCCTCTCCCTCTATTCCCTCTCCTCCCCCACTCTCCCTCCTCTTTTCCCTCTCCTCATACCCTCCCCCAATGCTGCCCTCATCTCTCCTTTTCCCTACCCTCAGTCACTCCCTCCCTCCCTCCCTCCATAACTCATCTCCCTTTCCTACTCCCCTCCTCTCCCTCTATCTCCGCTCCTTCCCAACTCTCCCTCCCCAGGATCTCGAGGTAGCCACTCCTCTCCCTTATTGCATGCCCCATAGGAGCATCAGCCGGCGGCGCCCGGTGGGGGGGGAAGCTTGGAGAAAAGACGGGGGAAGAGCCATGGGAGAGAGGGGGGTATCACAGGGTAGGGGGTCAGGAGCCAGCGAGGGGGACCAGAGGGGAAGGGGCTGAAGCTGCGGGGCGTTGCAATGGTGGTGCATTTGGGACTCGCAGCATGCGCTTGGCGCTCTCCTCTGCCGGGATCAGAGGGGTGGAGAGAGTTTCCTCTTTCCTACTCCCGGGCCGGGCTGCATCCGGTCCCTCTGAAAATTGTTGGAGACTTCCGCCGGCCACCTACAGCGTCCTTCAGCACCAGTAAAGACGCGATGGCGCAGGAAGGGGCGGACCATCCCGTGGAGTGACAGGAGAAGAGATCAATCCGCGTGGCGCTGACTGGCAGGAGAGATCAATCTGTGCACGTGCGGTTTTTACGATTTTTAAACCTCGCTAACTTTTACAGTATACTACCGATCGGAACAAAACTTGTTGCACTCGCAGCATAGGAGAACGTTGAGTGAGCTGACGAATTATAGTAGCGCTATCGCATACCATTTTTGAGCAAATAGAAAAAACGCGCAAACCGGAACAGCACAAGATCAGAGTTTTAGATATGTACGAGACTAAGTGTGACCCATTGGGTTCCAGCCACACTGGAGGCCTGCTCCCCCAACGCAACCCATTCCTCAACGCAACATTCCACCACTCACCCGTTCCACCAACATAATATTCCACCACTCACACAAAGCCCCTAACTGTGCAGGTGCGGCTCATTTCCCCATATCCCCCAGCACTCCCTCCCCCTCCTTTTCATGTGTCGGAGGGGAGGGGAGGGAAGGGGTGTATGTGGGCAGGGGAGTGGGTGTATGTGGGCAGGGGAGTGTAGAAGAGGGAGAGAGGGTGGTGTGGAGGGAGGGGTGTGGGGGGACGGGGGGGGGGGGGGCAGAGTGTGGGGGCGGGGGGAATGAGGAAATATTATATAATAGAACTGCTCGGATAATGACTTTCATATGCTAAGTAATTTGCAAGAGAAAAGTTCAAGGCTTTCAGAAACACATGTCCCTGCAAGAAATGAAGTACAAAGAAACACACACAGGGAACAGATGAATCAAAACATGAAAACGAAAATCTGAACATGCATAGCTTTGTTTATTGCTTTGAGGCAATTATAACACTTTAAGAAGTTGTATTTGGTATAATCTTGTGTTCAGAGAGTAGCTTATTAAATAGGGCCTCTTCTCAGGTCATAGGTCATTTGCTCTTTATGGCACATTCATGAGATCCTGGTGTGACATAGAGATAAGGGTTTATGGCTATTTATACTAAGTCCGAGACAGACCCCAAGGCTGGAATATAATAGACTGTAATTCAGCTTTGGCTAAGTTGAATTATAATTATGTTGAGATAAGGGTGAATGTGGATGAATGTGTGTGTAAGGGAATACGGTCGCTTGAAGAGGAAAGAATCAGATTGATGGATATGTGACCTTCGTATGAGTTTGACTTATGTTTATAGAAAGTCGAAGAGGCGGCTGTACTTTGAGTTAGTCGTGTGAAGCTGTAGTTGTCCATTTGTTTTGTAATGTTTGTGAAGAGGCCTTGCAGATGAAATTGGAATTCTAACTCCCAGAGATAGCAGGAGAAGGGGAGGCTGTAAGTTAGAATGAAGCTGTATCCTGGCATGAAACACTTATCATCAATTAAATTGACAGATATACGACCCATGTATGCTTGGAGTTGGGAGGTGTGTGTGTGTTTGGAATTAAACTTACAAAGCTGTGTAATTCGTAAGAATAATTGTTCGGCACGAATAATCGGGACGACAGATGGCACAATGGGCAAAGTGTTCGGCTGGCAACCTGAAGGTGGCCGGTTCGAATCCCGCTTGGAGTGCATACTGTCGTTGTGTCCTTGGGCAGGACACTTCACCCACCTTTGCCTGTGTGTGAATGTGTGTGAATGTGTGTGAGTGATTGGTGGTGGTCGGAGGGGCCGTAGGCGCAGATTGGCAGCCACGCTTCCGTCAGTCTGCCCCAGGGCAGCTGTGGCTACAGAAGTAGCTTACCACCACCGAGTGTGACTGAGGAGTGAATGAATAATGCGATGTAAAGCGCCTTGAGTATTAGAAAGGCGCTGTATAAATCCCATCCATCATTATTATTAATAAGGCAAACTCATATATTTAATGTTTGTAATACATAGGTAATAGTAGGATTGTAAGTAGGATTGTAAACATTAGACCTTGTTTAGAGTTGTAGAGATATCTTTCTTCTTGGTATGGAAAATGTGTTTTGTTTGTATGACATGGGTGATCATTGTATTATATGTGTATCTTATATTTTGAGGAGTGGTCACTGATAATTGAGCCTACTGGGGTTTTGCTTTGTTGAAATAAAATGATTCTGAACAAAGTTAAGTCACAGGCAAACGAGGGTTGTAAAATGAGGCCAGTGAGGGGGGGGGGATCATGTGACTACTGTTGTAAATCACCGGAAGGATTCAGATGATTGGTTACTAGTTTGCCATACCCTCTGTATCACAAATGTCTAATACCTATATAATGCCTTGAGTTTGTACCAGAGTCACTGATTCCCTGAGCCTGCCCCAGAGCTGTCAGCTCTGTGTTGGAAGGTTCTGAGAATTGTCGCAGCGCTGCAATAAAGAATCGATTTTGACAACAACAAGTGTTTGAGTCAAGTTTTCTTGAATTTAGATTGACAAAAGAACTCAGTTTAACAGGAGTGCCTGCGAAGTTGATTTTACAGGATTTTAGTAAGGAAAAATTTGGATGGGATGAGAGTATAACTTCCTCTCACCAATGGACAGAATGGTTGTCAGATCTTAATAAGATCTCGGAGTTCAAAATGTACCGGTGCATGAAGCCTACAAGCTTTGGTCGAATCAGATATGCAGAGCTGTATCACATTTTTGACGCAAGTGAAAGTGGCTACACTACTGTTTCATATCTAAAACTGGAAAATTATGACAATAAAGTATATGTTGCATTCTTAATGGAAAGGCCGGAGTGGCATCATTGAAGCAAATGACAATTCCCAGAATGGAACTTACTGCCACAGTCTTAGCTGTTAAAGTTGACATAACGCTGCAAAAAGAACTAAGGCATCAACTGGAACTGTCTGGAGCCTGTCTGGAGCTAACTTCTGGACTGATAGTGCTATGGTGCTTAAATACTTAAACAATAAGAACAAACGTTTTTTGACATTTGTAGCAAACAGAATCTCTTTTGTATTGGGAGCTACTAATGTTTCACAATGGACATATGATAACACAAAGGAAAATCCTGCGGATTAAACTTCTAGAGGACTAACAGCAGATTGCTTCTTGAGCAATAAGAGATGGATCAATGGACCGGAATTTCTCTGTAAGCCAGACAGAGAATGGCCAAAATTTGAGCTGGGGTTTGAAATCCAGAAATTAAATAAAACATCACAGTGAACGTTATTGCTAAAGATTCATCAAACACAGTAAATTATTTAATTATCCACTTTTCATCATGGAAGAAGCTGGTGAATGTGGTGGCTTGGTTTCTTAAAGCAAAAGCAAGGTTATTGCTGTTTGCTCGAAAAAGGAAAGAGATTGCTGAAGGTATCTTTGAAGAAGATCCTGAAATACTAAAGGAAAATGTTGAAAAGAAGATGCAAGTTTTTAAGGCATCTTACGACATCAAAGACAGAAATACAAAGAGGAAATATCGACATTATAAGCTGGAGTACATGGTGTCAAAAGAGACAGTCAATTGTACAAGCGTGATCCGGTATTGGAGGAAGGACTTCTGAGAGTGGGTGGTCGTCTAAATAGACTGGCAATGCATGAAGAGGCTAAACATCCTATTATTCTCTCGAAGGACTTTCACATATCAACATTATTGTTACGACATATCCATGAATTGATCGGACATGGAGGAAGAAGTTTCATGCTGTCAAAACTTTGGACTTTTGAGTTTTGGACTATATGCTGGAGATCATGCCTGATGTTAAGGGTTTGGTGCGTACATTATGACTTCAGACTAAGAATAGGTATGTTACAAAACTTACCTTCAGCGGCGCTGCAGTTCTGTCACTGCCCGTGTGCGCGACTTTGGCTCCTTTGAGAGGGGGGACGGGTTTAAAATGCCGTTTTCCTCCAGGCTGCTCAAATCGATGTTCAGCCTGTTTAGTTGCTCAAGAAAAATCGCTCCGACATTCGTTCTCTGGAGTTATTTTTAAACTGCGCTGGATAATTTAATTGCTAGAGTAAATTAAAAATCACCTTCTAAAGCTGTGAACACCGACAACGGGACGGATCTCACGTAGGGAACAAGGCAAGGTACACCGTTTATTTTTACATTAAAAAGTGCTTCTTAAGATGCCTTTAATCAAAATTTTACATTGCGAGAGGGTGACTTGGGACCCATACGAACCGACAGTATTTTTCCTGCCGATATGGGGTTTAAATTCACCGCAACGTTTCAATCGATCGCGTTCCACAAAATCTCACTCGCAAGATGATTTAAATGGCCATTAATTTACGGGAATTAAACACTAAATTCCATCCATTTGGCCTATAAATTCATGACAATAATGCACACCTATGGAGCTATTGGAATTGGACGTATACCAGTTCAGTTTGTTAAGGCAACTGCTTATTGTGGTTAAAACATTATAATAACCTGTACTTATTGCTGAGATGGGCAAAGGCAGTGAGGCATGAAGAAGGGCAGCTGGACGAATAGTGAAAATGTCAGTTTTGAAGACTGTGAATGAAGATTGTTATTTGAAGACTGTGAATGAAAATTGTTATTTGAAGATTGTGAATGGATTTGGAGGCAACACAAGTTAGGTAGAAGTTAAATTGTCAGCACACTGATGTTGACATGTTGTCAAGTCCATAGCATTTCTGCCTGCAATGCAATAAAGTTTAAAAAGCTCACTTCTGTAAGTTAACAGTGGCTGCTCCTGTCACGCGCACTATCAGGAGCACTGGGCATAGATGGCTTTGATCTCCACAATTCCCATCAGGATCCACAGATGCTATCTCTCCTGATGAGCTTCTCCTGCAGCCATTCCAGGACCGAGAATGCTATTTTGGCCTTGCTGTGGCTGAATGGTGAGGGCCCTTTATGAGTTGGAGACCTGGCATCGATTACCATAGGGACGACAATTACCACTATTAAACCCACTAATGATTGTGGAATACGTAACAGTTTAAGGGTAATTGTACACATGGATTTTCAGTGGAAATTCAGTCATATACTGCTGTACTTACTCCAGTAGATTTAGTGCTTCTAATTGGGGACAATACAATTTTTTGATAACCATATAACAATTACAGCACGGAAACAGGCCATCTCGACCCTTCTAGTCCGTGCCGAACACGTATTCTCCCCTAGTCCCATATACCTGCGCTCAGACCATAACCCTCCATTCCTTTCCCGTCCATATAACTATCCAATTTATTTTTAAATGATAAAAACTAACCTGCCTCCACCACCTTCATTGGAAGCTCATTCCACACAGCCACCACTCTCTGAGTAAAGAAGTTCCCCCTCATGTTACCCCTAAACTTCTGTCCCTTAATTCTCAAGTCATGTCCCCTTGTTTGAATCTTCCCTACTCTCAGTGGGAAAAGCTTATCCACGTCAACTCTGTCTATCCCTCTCATCATTTTAAAGACCTCTATCAAGTCCCCCCCTTAACCTTCTGCGCTCCAAAGGATAAAGCCCTAACTTGTTCAACCTTTCTCTGTAACTTAGTTGCTGAAACCCAGGCAACATTCTAGTAAATCTCCTCTGTACTCTCTATATTTTGTTGACATCCTTCCTATAATTAGGCGACCAAAATTGTACCCCATACTCCAGAATTGGCCTCACCAATGCCTTGTACAATTTTAACATTACATCCCAACTTCTATACATACGATAGCAGATTATTAAGTAGGAATTAATTTCTGAAGAAGGGTCCTGATCCGAAATATCTTGGATAGCCACATAGCTGGGAACATGGAACCTAAGGGGAGAACAGAAAGCGCTGGAGTAACTCAGCGGGTCATTCAGCATTTCTGCCGGACTGGATAGGCGACGTTTAGGGGCGGAACCGTACTTCAGACATAATTCTGAATGGTAGGAAATGCAACGAAGACCCCCAACTCCCATTTCTCATATCTTTTATGATAACTGGGGCATATGGCGCGCTTTAGTGCCAAAATTGCGGCGGAGAACAGAGACTCTCTGAGAGAGTGGATGGGAGCTGAATGGACAGTTCTGATGAAAAGTCACCGACCTGAACCCTCTCCACAGAGGCTGTCTGACGCTCTCAGTATTTCCAACATTCTTCGTTTTATTGTAGATTTTCTATCTCTGCAGTGTTAAAAAATAACTTTTAGGCCTGCAGACAACCGACACCGTCGGTTTGATGGTTACCATGGCAGCACAGAGGGAGGCTTCCATTGGCCGGGCGGCCCGGGAGCAAGTAACCAAAACAACGGGGGCGGGGCCGAACCCCTGATTGACGGGTGCTGGAGGTTCAGGGGGCGGGGCAAGCCCTGAATTGACAATGACTGGGGAACCAAGGCGCAAGAGGACGGGGTGATAACTCAGTTACCAAGGGGATCTCAGTCAGCAAGGGGAGCATCGCTGGGCTGATTAACGGGACAGTAGAGGGCAGAGAGTGGCCTGCACGGACCGTAACCGTGTATAAGAAAGAACTGCAAATGCTGGAAAATCGAAGGTACACAAAAAAGCTGGAGAAACTCAGCGGGTGCAGCAGCATCTATGGAGCGAAGGAAATAGGCAACGTTTCGGGCCGAAACGCAACCGTGTAGTTGGGGGCGGGGGGGATCCGGTGTTTTGACGGCACTTGAGGCAAAATCTGCACCAGTTACTTCAACGATTGAATCATTTGATGACACAAAATGCTGGAGGAATTCAGCGGGACTGGCAGCATCTCTGGAGATCAGGAATGGGTGATGTTTCAGAATAGGTGATGACCCGAAACATCACCCATTTATTTTCTCCAGAGATGCTGCCTGCACAGCTGAGTTAGAGACTCCAGCATTTTAGAAACATAGAAACATAGAAATTAGGTGCAGGAGTAGGCCATTCGGCCCTTCGAGCCTGCACCGCCATTCAATATGATCATGGCTGATCATCCAACTCAGTATCCCGTACCTGCCTTCTCTCCATACCCTCTGATCCCCTTAGCCACAAGGGCCACATCTAACTCCCTCTTAAATATAGCCAATGAACTGGCCTCGACTTTGTCTCTATCTTCGGTTTAAACCAGCATCTGCAGTTCATAGACACATAGAAAATAGGTGCAGGAGTAGGCCATTCGGCCCTTCGAGCCTGCACCGCCATTCAATATGATCATGGCTGATCATCCAACTCAGTATCCCGTACCTGCCTTCTCTCCATACCCCCTGATCCCTTTAGCCACAAGGGCCACATCTAACTCCCTTGGCCTCAACTACCTTCTGTGGCAGAGAATTCCACAGATTCACCACTCTGTGTAAAAAATGATTTTCTCATCTCGGTCCTAAAATACTTCCCTCTTATCCTTAAACTGTGAGTTCCTTCCAACACGATTGAATATTCGATTGAATAATTTGTTTTCGACAGCAGGGGGAGGGGCTAGGATGGAGTGACAGTTCCCGGGGCAGCAAGGGAGCGGGTCGTGATGCGAGTGACGGTTGGCGGAGCAGCAAGGGACGTGGTGTGAGTGACGGTTGGCGGGGCAACAGGCAGCGGGGGGAGGGGGGGGGGGGGCGTGGTGAGTAACGGTCACCGAGGCAGCAAGGGGGGGGAGGTGCGAGGTGGTGTGGAGTGACGGTTACCAGGGCAACAGGGGAGTGGCGGTGTGGAGTGACGGTTACCGGGGCAACAGGAGGAGGGACTAGGGTGGAGTGGCGGCTCCCGGGGCGGTCAGTCCCCAGTTGCAGGCTGCAGTGGGTCTGTCGGTGAAGAGCTGCAGCATGAAGGATCCGATTGGGTTCTTGCGACGGCAGCAGGAAGCTGATACTGGGGATGCGGCCGAACGGTGGCAGAGGATGGAGACCTTCTACAACAGGAGGTGAGGCCTGGCTCTGCCCCTCTGTGAGGTGACCAAGCCCGGCCGGACAAGGGGTGGGGAGCTACGCCAGTGCCCTCGGGAGTGGCGCCGGCAGGAGCCGGTGTAGGCCCGCCATCCCGCCTGCTCCCTCGGCCTCACGTGGCAGGAGCGAGCGGCTTCACTCTTCAGTTTGTGGGGCTGACCATCAGGCTCAGAGGAACATTTCGACCCCCTACATATCCTGGGGTTAATTTTGGTGGCTGTCCATCCCATCCGAGGCAGGGTTGGCAGTAACATAAAATCCTGAGCATTGGCCTGCCACTCTCCTGGTTTATAATTCAAGAGCATGACTGGGCGACTTTCTTGTGTAGGAAGGACCTGCAGATGCTGGTTTAAACCGAAGTTGGACACAAAAAAAGCTGGAGTAACTCAGCGGGCCAGGTTGCATCTCTGGAGAGAAGGAATGGGTGACGTTTTGGGTTGAGACCCTTCTTCAGAAGTCCAGAACCGTCTGAAGAAGGGTCTCGACCCGAAATATCATCCATTCCTTCTCTCAAGAGATGCTGCCTGTACAGCTGAGTTAGTTACTCCAGCTTTTTGTGTCTATCTTGGCAAATTTCCTGCTCGTGCAATGGATTATTTGAAGGGCTGATTGGGGAATTCGGGTCCTTGCACTATGTATTCATAGAAACAGAAAGCAGGAGTAGGCCATTCGGCCCTTCGAGTCAGCCATGAATATGATCATGGCTGATCATCCAAAATCAGTACCCCATTCTGGGTTTTTTCCCCATATTCCTTGAATTCCTATTGCCCTAAGAGCTAAATCCTACTCTTGAAAACATCCAGTGAATTAGCCTCCACTGCCTTCTGGCAGATAATTCCACAGATTCACAACACTGGCTGAAAAATGTTTTTCCTCATCTCAGTCCTAAATGGCCTACCCCTTATTCTTAAACTGTGACCCCTGGTTCTGTACTCCCCCAACATCGGGAACAATTTTCCTGCATCTACCCTGTCCAATCCACTAAGAATGGTTATGTTTCTATAAGATCCCCTCTCATACTTCTAAATTCCAGCGAATACAATCCCAGTCGACCCATTCTTTCATCATATGTCCTGCCATCCTGGGAATTAACCTAGTGAACCTTCGCTGCACTCCCTCAATAGCAATAATGTCTCACCAGGGCCCTGTGCAACTGCAGTAAGATCTCCTTGCACCGAGCCTTACGGCACCCACTGGTCACTGCCTGCCATTTTGAAAATGACCTGTTAATTCCTACTCTTTGCTTCCTGTCTGCCAACCAGTTCTCTATCCATGTCAATACCCTACTCCCAATACC
The DNA here is from genome assembly GCF_010909765.2 of Amblyraja radiata. Lineage (NCBI taxonomy): Eukaryota > Metazoa > Chordata > Chondrichthyes > Rajiformes > Rajidae > Amblyraja > Amblyraja radiata. The sequence continues at coordinate 26,207,879 of NC_045979.1, read as the reverse complement.
ATGTGCTCTAATTTTGCACACTAATCTCTTGCGTGGGACCATGTCAAAGGCTTTTTCAAAGTCCAGATACACCACACTCACTGGCTCTCCCTTATCCATTCTACTCGTTACATCCTCCAAAAACATTCCAAAAGATTAGTTAAGTATGATTTCCCCTTCATAAATTCAAGCTGACTGACTGATCCTGTCATTGCTTTCTAAATGCGCTGCTAACAATTGACTCCAGCATCTTCTCCACGACCGATGAAAGGATAACTGGTCTATAATTCAATTTTCTTTGTCCCTCCTTTCTTAAAAAGTGTAGTTACATTGGCTACCTTCCAGTCCACAGGAACTGATCCAGTCGAGAGAACATTGGAAAATGATCACCAATGCATCCGCCATTTTTAGGGCCACCTAAAATCAGGCCCTGGGGATTTATCTGCTTTCAATCCCAACAGTTTACCTAACACCATTTTCTGACTAATGTGGATTCCCTTCAATTCCTCCCTCCCACTATATCCTCGGTCCCCTAGTATTTCTGGGAGATTCTTCATAGTGAAGACAGAACCAAAGTATTTGTTTAACTGTTCTGTCATTTCCTTGTTTCCCCATAATAAAATTCCCCTGTCTCTGACTGTAAAGGACCTACATTCGTCTTCACTAATATTTTCCTTTTTACATACCTAACGAAACTTTTACAGTCAGTTTTTATATTCCCCGCAAGCTTTCTTTCATGCTTTCCTCCCCCCCCTCTTAATTAACCCCTTTGTCTTCTGTTGTGTTCTAAATTTCTCCCAGTCCTCCGGTTTGCTGCTGCTTCTGGCAAATTTATATGCCTCTTCCTCAGATTTAGCACTATCCTTGACTTCCGTCGTCAGCCACGGTTGAGTCGCCTTCCCAGTTTTATTTTTTCGCCAGACAGGGTTGAACAGTTTCTGGAGTTCAGCTATTTAAATCTTTGCCATTACATTTCCACTGTCAACTTCGCCAGTCTATCCTAGCCAATTCCCGTCTCATACTTTCAAATTCTCTTTTATTCAAATTCAGGACCCTAGTCACACTCCATCCTAATGCAGAATTCTACCATATTATGACCACTGTTGCCCAAGGGGCCTTGCACAACAAGATCGCTAACTAATCCTTCCTCACGTCACAATACCCAGTCTAGGATGGCCTGCCCTCTGGTCGGTTCCTCTACATATTGGTTTTAAATACCCATCATGTAAACATTGCTGGAAATCCTCCTCCTCAGCACTGTTAGCAATTTGGTTGGCCCAATCTATATGTAGATTAAAGTCACCCGTGATAACCGCTGTACCTTTGCTGCAGGCATCCCTAATTTCCTGTTTGATGCTATCCGCAACCTCCCTACTCCTGTTTGGTGGTCTGTATACAACAAGCATTTTCTGTACTTTCGCTGTGCTACTCATCCCGATTCTACAGCATCCAAGCCAAAGTCTCTCCTTGCTATTGCTTGAATCTCCTCGTTAACCAGCAATGCCACCCCACCTCCGCTTCCTTTCTGTCTATCCAATACCGCTGCATGTTTAGCTCCCAGCCTTGGTCACCCTGGAGCAGTATCTCCGTAATTCCAACTATATCATTCAGATTCAGATTCAAACTTAATTGTCATTGTGCAGTGTACATACAGTACAGAGACAACAAAATGCAGTTAGCATCTCCCCAGAAGAGCGAACATATAATATGAGCAATAAATATATATACGTACACACAGTCGTAGTGCATTTTTTTTTTCTGGGGGGAGGAGGGGGGGGGGGGGGGGGGTGACTGGCAATCACCAAGGTACAGAGTTAACTACCCTTAACTCATATCCCTTAACTACTAACTGCGCCTTATTTCGAATGCTCCTCATATTAAGGCACAAAGCTTTCAGGTCAGTTTTTCTTATCTCCCTTTACAAGACATGGAAAATATACAGCCAGCCCTTGATTGCCTGCATTTGGAGGAAAGTTCAGTTGGCATTTGCAAGGATTATCACTGAGTTGCTAGCCTGACCTTCCTAATAGACCCTGATAACACTATGTTCATTCATTATAGCAACATGCGATTCTGTTCACAAAGATAGGCTGCATCATTATTCTATTCTATTCCATTCAATGTATGAGCACAGACTTGCAAAATACACACCATTGTTTCAAATGTGAACTGTTCCGTTTATTCTAGGCTCTGGCATCAACTCACAGTGGAACTGCTGGAATTCACACTGATTCCTTGCTTTCCATCTGGGGACAATCTGTTACAGGTAAGAGATGTAATTACAGAGTCATTTATTTGTTGGCTAAAAATGGGTGAGGAAACCTATCAATCACCTCCAGTTGTGCACCTTTGGCTGATAAATTGAGCTTATCTGCATTAAACAATAAAAGCAAAGATTCCAGTGTCTTAATTGTCCCTCACTAAGAGTGGCATGGTAGCAGAGCCACTAATTGGCATGTTGAGAGTGAACCAGAGTGAACACTGCTTGACCTTGTCCATATCAATCTACCTGTTGCAGCTCTGGCCTCAAGTAACCTCCACACTTTTCTTAGAGAAAAACTGTCTTCATGCAAAATGCCATTATGTTGGCACTTTGGTTGTTAAAAAAGTGAGGAATTGGCTGATATATACTCCATCATGTCAGGTTATCAACTCTGTTAATGCAACTACTACAGTAGTAAGGCGTACCAGGGGAATCTAAAAATAAGCAGCCAATCTGCTGAAGTTGCATCATGGTTACTTGCATGCCAAACTGCAAATATTGCATGCAGTATACTGATCTTAATGATCCACAGTCAATGGATCAGCCCAACATTCTGCAGTCCTCCTATATCTATTTGTAAATAACTGGGCGGTAAATGGCTAACAGGATAAAAATACACAATAAACTGCCTATGCTGGAATCTTGAGCAAACCACAAATTGCTGGAGGAACACGTGGGTAAGGCAGCATCTGTGGAGGAAATGGACAAATGACGATTGGAATGCACATGTTCCCAACCAAATCATAGAGAGAGGCAGAGAGATTCATTACATTTATAAAACTGACATTTCTTTATTTTTTCCAATGGCCCGAATATATAATGTGGCCCTCATACTGAAAAGTTTGGAGACCTCTGACCTACGTTAACCTGGCCACAACCTATGTTAACCTGGCGACAACTACGACATCGCCTACGTCAGGAGAAGTTAAACTACGCTCATTGGCGTCAAACCCACTGTCGCCGACTGTCTCCGAAAATTTTTCAACATGTTGAAAATCCAGTGGCGACCAGAAAGACGCTACGACTCTTTGGGTGACTGAGGAGACTAATCACGACCGTACAGGCAACACCCCGGCAACCATGTGGCGACAGCCTAGTCGCCTGTAGTTGACTAAAAAATAGTCTAAGTGGGACAGGCCCTTAACTCAAAACAAAATGATGACAATGTATTGAAAATTAAAAAAAACAAATACACTTATTCATTCCAGACATAAAGGCTGGACATATAACAGTGCAATTTTTGTTTTGCAGTTGTATGAAAACTTCATAAGTGACTTTGAGCACAGGTAAGCATTTGGTAAGATGAATAATGTTGCTCAGAAACTTGATTTATTTACTTGGGTTGAAATGTAATCTCAAACCACCCTCCACCAACCCTCCTCTGCTTCCTCACCCCCTCTCTCCCCATCTCCCTCTTCCCCCTCCCCTCCTCTATTACCTTGCCATCCTTCTTTCTATTCCTATCCTCCATTACTCCTCATCCCCCAGCACTCCAACCCCCTCCTCTTCACCCTCCCTCTTCTTTCCCCTCTCCTCCTCCCCCCACTCCCTTCCTCACCTCTCCCTCCTTTCCCCTACCCGTGGAAAAGTGGTTTTGTCAAGTGGTTTTTATAAAGTTTAAAATGTGAATAACTTGTAAAATATACCATCAATCAGAACGAAACTTGTTTTATTTACATCGCAGGACAATGGTGAGTAAGGTGGGTCAAAAATTGAAGCTCTACCATACCGTTTTTGCACAAATATAGGTACAATTTATAAAGGTACAAACAAATATACAATCAAGGTGAGTTTTAGTTATATAATAATAATAATAATAATATTTATAATATTTTATATATATATATATATATATATATATATATATATATATCTATCTATCTATCTATTAATATATAAAACTCTCGCCCAAAATTCCGAAACGGAACTCCGTCCGGCTGTCACATTTCTTCCATTGATTCCCTGCAACTCCGAAACTGGACGCAGAATCGCCGACATCTTTTCCATTTCGGTAGAGATTTCACTTTTCTTTCTAAGTATCCGCTCCTCATTACATTCCGTCGTGTTTAAGTACACGTTTTTAATCAAATCCTTCCCCCCCCCCCCCCAATATTTCAAAACTAAACTGGCTTCACACCCACAGAACCTTCACCAGCCCCAGCCCCTGCTGAACGTTCCATCGTGTGATGTCACAATGCCCAATCTTCACATATGTCCAATCGGAATGGATTCATTTACATATGCCTATGCAGGAGCCCAAGCCAATGGTGAACGTTCCATCGTGTGATGTCACAATGCCCAATGTTCAAAGACATCGTTGCCATAGAGAGGGAGTACAGAGAAGGTTCACCAGGCTGATTCCTGTTATGTCAGAACTTTCATATGAAGAAAGACTGGATAGACTCGCCTTGTAATCGCTAGATTTTAGAAGATTGAGGGGGTATCTTATAGAGACGTTTAAAATTCTTAAGGGGTTGGACAGGCTAGATGCAGGAAGATTGTTCCGGATGTTGGGGAAGACCAGAACAAGGGGTCAAAGTTTAAGGATAAGGGGGAACGCTGAATCGCCGACATCTTTTCCATTTTGGTAGAGATTTCTCTTTTCTTTCTAAGTATCCGTTCCTCATTACATTTCGACGTGTTTAAGTGTACGTTTTTAATCAAATCCTAACCCCCCCCCCCCCCCCCAATATTTCAAAACTAAACTGGCTTCACACCCACAGAACCTTCACCAGCACCAGCCCCTGCTGAGCGTTCCATCGTGTGATGTCACAATGCCCAATCTTCACATATGTCCAATCGGAATGGATTCATTTACATATGCCTATGCAGGAGCCCAAGCCAATGGTGAACGTTCCATCGTGTGATGTCACAATGCCCAATGTTCAAAGACATCGTTGCCATAGAGAGGGAGTACAGAGAAGGTTCACCAGGCTGATTCCTGTTATGTCAGAACTTTCATATGAAGAAAGACTGGATAGACTCGCCTTGTAATCGCTAGATTTTAGAAGATTGAGGGGGTATCTTATAGAGACGTTTAAAATTCTTAAGGGGTTGGACAGGCTAGATGCAGGAAGATTGTTCCGGATGTTGGGGAAGACCAGAACAAGGGGTCAAAGTTTAAGGATAAGGGGGAACGCTGAATCGCCGACATCTTTTCCATTTTGGTAGAGATTTCTCTTTTCTTTCTAAGTATCCGTTCCTCATTACATTTCGACGTGTTTAAGTGTACGTTTTTAATCAAATCCTAACCCCCCCCCCCCCCCAATATTTCAAAACTAAACTGGCTTCACACCCACAGAACCTTCACCAGCACCAGCCCCTGCTGAGCGTTCCATCGTGTGATGTCACAATGCCCAATCTTCACATATGTCCAATCGGAATGGATTCATTTACATATGCCTATGCAGGAGCCCCAGCCAATGGTGAACGTTCCATCGTGTGATGTCACAATGCCCAGTGCTCATAGACATCGTTGCCATAGTGACAGTACAGAGAGTCAGATGTGGGCCGAGGAGCCTTCAAGACAACATGAGATGTTCCCATATTGTGTGAAAATATTTACGTCATTCACCCCTGAACCTCGATAAGAACACCACCTGCACATCTTAATTAAATTAGAGAAAAACGGAAAAGAGGTCGGGCATTTACACTTTTAAGGCTCTGTGTGTGTCGAAGCTTCGTGTGTGTGATGCCGCACCGCTAACCCCCCCACCACCCCCCCCACGCGTTGCCGAGACGGACCCGACTTCGACGACTTCAAGATACGATATTTTAAGACGGCAGGGACCCGACTTCGACGACCAAATCTCCCCTGGGGGCTACAGGTAGGGAACGGTCTTTATGCACTTTTCCAACTCTGTGTGTGGGGGTGGTTAGTGTGTGTGAGGCGCCCGCCCCCCACCCCCCCCCCCAGTGGGGGCTACGGGTAGGGAACGGCTGCGTTGGGGGATCAGACCCAACGGGTTTGCCATTGGTCGTCGTGTTTAAGTGCACGTTTTTAATCAAATCCTAACCCACCCCCCCCCCCCCCCCAATATTTCACAACTAAACTGGCTTCTCACCCATAGAAGCAGCACCAGCCCCAGCCCCTGGTGAACGTTCCATCGTGTGATGTCACAATGCCCAATGTTCAAATACATCGTTGCCATAGAGGGAGTACAGAGAAGGTTCACCAGACTGATTCCTGGGATGTCAGGACTTTCATATGACGAAAGACTGGATAGACTCGGCTTGTACATGCTAGAATTTAAAAGATTGAGGGGGTATCTTATAGAAACTTACAAAATTCTTAAGGGGTTGGACAGGCTAGATGCAGGAAGATTGTTCCAGATGTTGGGGAAGTCCAGAACAAGGGGTCACAGTTTAAGGATAAGGGGTAAATCTTTTAGGACCGAGATGAGAAAAACATTTTTAACACAGAGAGTGGTGAATCTCTGGAATTCACTGGCACAGAAGGTAGTTGAGGCCTGTTCATTGGCTGTATTTAAGAGGGAGTTAGATGTGGTCCATGTGGCTAAAGGGATCAGGGGGTATGGAGAGAAGGCAGGTACAGGATACTGAGTTGGATGATCAGCCACGATCATATTGAATGGTGGTGCAGGCTCGAAGGGCCGAATGGCCTACTCCTGCACTTAATTTCAATGGTTCTATGTTTCCCTCTCCGAAACCCCTCTCCCACCCATCCCTCTCTCCCCCACCCCCCTTCCCTCTCTACGCCACCCCCTTCCTCCTACCCCTCTGTCCCTCTTCCATCACTCCCCCTACCCCTCTCCACCTCCCTCTCCACTCTTTCCCCTCTCTCCCCCACCCCTCTCCCCCTCCCTCCCTCCTTCCCTACCTCCCCATCCTCCCCCTCCACCACATCTATCTCCCCATCCCCCTCTCTCACCCCCTACCCCCGCTCTCCTTTCCCTCCCAAATCTGTCCCATTTCCTCCACCTCCTCTCCCCTCCCTCCCCTCTTCACATCCCCCCTCCCTCCCCCCACCTGTGTGTTTGGGGGTTGGTTAATATGAGTTTGATGCCGCAGGCCCCCCCCCCCCCCCCCCCCCCTGCAAAACGCCGTTGGGGAAACAGACCCAACGGGTCTGCACTTGGTCTAGTTAATATATAAAACTCTCGCCCAAGATTCCAAAACGGAACTCCGTCCGGCTGCCACATTTCTTCCATTGATTCCCTGCAACTCCGAAACTGGACGCAGAATCGCCGACATCTTTTCCATTTCGGTAGAGATTTCACTTTTCTTTCTAAGTATCCGCTCCTCATTACATTCCGTCGTGTTTAAGTACACGTTTTTAATCAAATCCTTCCCCCCCCCCCCCCCCCCCCCCCCCCCAATATTTCAAAACTAAACTGGCTTCACACCCACAGAACCTTCACCAGCCCCAGCCCCTGCTGAACGTTCCATCGTGTGATGTCACAATGCCCAATCTTCACATATGTCCAATCGGAATGGATCCATTTACATATGCCTATGCAGGAGCCCAAGCCAATGGTGAACGTTCCATCGTGTGATGTCACAATGCCCAATGCTCAAAGACATCGTTGCCATAGAGAGGGAGTACAGAGAAGGTTCACCAGGCTGATTCCTGTTATGTCAGAACTTTCACCACTTAAAAGTGTAATGCCCCAACGCAAAAGTGTAATGCCTCCTCCCCCCCCCCCCCCCCCCCCCACAGTTTTTCAAATAAAAACTGGCTTCTCACCCATACAAGCAGCCATTTCGGTAGACATTTCACTTTCCCTTCCAGCTGTCCACTCCTCATTACATTTCGTTATGTTTATGTCCATTTTTTTCATTAAATCCTTCTCCTCCACCCCCCCCCCCCCCCCCCCCCCTCACTCATTTAAAAACGGCCTTTCGGGAACGGCTCTACTTCGAGGACCACGTCTCCCGTGGGGGCTGCGGGTAGGCAACGGCTGCATTGGGGCATTACACTTTTAAGGCTCTGTGTGTGATACCGCCCCCCCCCCCCCCCCCCCCCCCCGCGTTGCCGAGACGGACCCGACTTCGACGACTTCAAGATACGCTATTTTAAGACGGCAGGGACCCGACTTCGACGACCACGTCTCCCCTGGGGGCTACAGGTAGGGAACGGTCTTTATGCACTTTTCCAACTCTGTGTGTGGGGGTGGTTAGTGTGTGTGATGCCGCCCCCCCCCCCCCCCAGTGGGGGCTACGGGTAGGGTACGGCTGCGTTGGGGGATCAGACCCAACGGGTTTGCCATTGGTCGTCGTGTTTAAGTACACATTTTTAATCAAATCCTTCAACCCCCCCCCCCCAATATTTCAAAAATAAACTGACTTCTCACCCATAGAAGCATCACCAGCCCCAGCCCCTGGTGAACGTTCCATCGTGTGATGTCACAATGCCCGATGCTCACAGATGTCCAATCGGAATGGATCCATTTACATATGCCTTTGCAGGAGCACAAGCACTTGGTGAACGTTCCATTGTGTGATGTCACAATGCCCAATGTTCAAATACATTGTTGCCATAGAGGGAGTACAGAGAAGGTTCACCAGACTGATTCCAGGGATGTCAGGACTTTCATATGACGAAAGACTGGATAGACTCGGCTTGTACATGCTAGAATTTAGAAGATTGAGGGGGTATCTTATAGAAACTTACAAAATTCTTAAGGGGTTGGACAGGCTAGATGCAGGAAGATTGTTCCAGATGTTGGGGAAGTCCACAACAAGGGGTCACAGTTTAAGGATAAGAGGTAAATCTTTTAGGTCCGAGATGAGAAAAACATTTTTCACACAGAGAGTGGCGAATCTCTGGAATTCACTGGCACAGAAGGTAGTTGAGGCCTGTTCATTGGCTGTATTTAAGAGGGAGTTAGATGTGGTCCTTGTGGCTAAAGGGATCAGGGGGTATGGAGAGAAGGCAGGTACAGGATACTGAGTTGGATGATCAGCCACGATCATATTGAATGGTGGTGCAGGCTCGAAGGGCCGAATGGCCTACTCCTGCACTTAATTTCAATGGTTCTATGTTTCCCTCTACGCACCCCTCTCCCACCCATCCCTCTCTCCCCCACCCCCCTTCCCTCTCTACGCCACCCCCTTCCTCCTACCCCTCTGTCCCTCTTCCATCACTCCCCCTACCCCTCTCCACCTCCCTCCCCACTCTTCCACCTCTCCCCCTTCCCCCTCCACTCTCCCTCCCCACTCTTTCCCCTCTCTCCCCCACCCCTCTCCCCCTCCCTCCCTCCTCCCCTACCTCCCCATCCTCCCCCTCCCCCACATATCTCTTCCCATCCCCCTCTCTCACCCCCTACCCCGCTCTCCTTTCCCTCCCAAATCTGTCCCATTTCCTCCACCTCCTCTCCCCTCCCTCCCCTCTTCACATCCCCCCCCCCTCCCCCCACCTGTGTGTTTGGGGGTTGGTTAATATGAGTTTGATGCCGCAGCCCCCCCTCCCCCCCCCCTGCAAAACGCCGTTGGGGAAACAGACCCAACGGGTCTGCACTTGGTCTAGTTAATATATAAAACTCTCGCCCCAGATTCCGAAACGGAACTCCGTCCGGCTGCCACATTTCTTCCATTGATTCCCTGCAACTCCGAAACTGGACGCAGAATCGCCGACATCTTTTCCATTTCGGTAGAGATTTCACTTTTCTTTCTAAGTATCCGCTCCTCATTACATTCCGTCGTGTTTAAGTACACGTTTTTAATCAAATCCTTCCCCCCCCCCCCCCCAATATTTCAAAACTAAACTGGCTTCACACCCACAGAACCTTCACCAGCCCCAGCCCCTGCTGAACGTTCCATCGTGTGATGTCACAATGCCCAATCTTCACATATGTCCAATCGGAATGGATCCATTTACATATGCCTATGCAGGAGCCCAAGCCAATGGTGAAGGTTCCATCGTGTGATGTCACAATGCCCAATGCTCAAAGACATCGTTGCCATAGAGAGGGAGTACAGAGAAGGTTCACCAGGCTGATTCCTGTTATGTCAGAACTTTCACCACTTAAAAGTGTAATGCCCCAACGCAAAAGTGTAATGCCTCCTCCCCCCCCCCCCCCCCCCCCCCCCCCCACAGTTTTTCAAATAAAAACTGGCTTCTCACCCATACAAGCAGCCATTTCGGTAGACATTTCACTTTCCCTTCCAGCTGTCCACTCCTCATTACATTTCGTTATGTTTATGTCCATTTTTTTCATTAAATCCTTCTCCTCCACCCCCCCCCCCCCCTCACTCATTTAAAAACGGCCTTTCGGGAACGGCTCTACTTCGAGGACCACGTCTCCCGTGGGGGCTGCGGGTAGGCAACGGCTGCATTGGGGCATTACACTTTTAAGGCTCTGTGTGTGATACCGCCCCGCCACCCCCCCCCCCCCGCGTTGCCGAGACGGACCCGACTTCGACGACTTCAAGATACGCTATTTTAAGACGGCCGGAACCCGACTTCGACGACCACGTCTCCCCTGGGGGCTACAGGTAGGGAACGGTCTTTATACACTTTTCCAACTCTGTGTGTGGGGGTGGTTAGTGTGTGTGATGCCGCCCCCCCCCCCCCCCAGTGGGGGCTACGGGTAGGGTACGGCTGCGTTGGGGGATCAGACCCAACGGGTTTGCCATTGGTCGTCGTGTTTAAGTACACATTTTTAATCAAATCCTTCAACCCCCCCCCCCCAATATTTCAAAAATAAACTGACTTCTCACCCATAGAAGCATCACCAGCCCCAGCCCCTGGTGAACGTTCCATCGTGTGATGTCACAATGCCCGATGCTCACAGATGTCCAATCGGAATGGATCCATTTACATATGCCTTTGCAGGAGCACAAGCACTTGGTGAACGTTCCATTGTGTGATGTCACAATGCCCAATGTTCAAATACATTGTTGCCATAGAGGGAGTACAGAGAAGGTTCACCAGACTGATTCCAGGGATGTCAGGACTTTCATATGACGAAAGACTGGATAGACTCGGCTTGTACATGCTAGAATTTAGAAGATTGAGGGGGTATCTTATAGAAACTTACAAAATTCTTAAGGGGTTGGACAGGCTAGATGCAGGAAGATTGTTCCAGATGTTGGGGAAGTCCACAACAAGGGGTCACAGTTTAAGGATAAGAGGTAAATCTTTTAGGTCCGAGATGAGAAAAACATTTTTCACACAGAGAGTGGCGAATCTCTGGAATTCACTGGCACAGAAGGTAGTTGAGGCCTGTTCATTGGCTGTATTTAAGAGGGAGTTAGATGTGGTCCTTGTGGCTAAAGGGATCAGGGGGTATGGAGAGAAGGCAGGTACAGGATACTGAGTTGGATGATCAGCCACGATCATATTGAATGGTGGTGCAGGCTCGAAGGGCCGAATGGCCTACTCCTGCACTTAATTTCAATGGTTCTATGTTTCCCTCTACGCACCCCTCTCCCACCCATCCCTCTCTCCCCCACCCCCCTTCCCTCTCTACGCCACCCCCTTCCTCCTACCCCTCTGTCCCTCTTCCATCACTCCCCCTACCCCTCTCCACCTCCCTCCCCACTCTTCCACCTCTCTCCCCCACCCCTCTCCCCCTCCCTCCCTCCTCCCCTACCTCCCCATCCTCCCCCTCCCCCACATATCTCTTCCCATCCCCCTCTCTCACCCCCTACCCCGCTCTCCTTTCCCTCCCAAATCTGTCCCATTTCCTCCACCTCCTCTCCCCTCCCTCCCCTCTTCACATCTTTCATATATATATAAAATATTATAAATATTATTATTATTATTATTATATAACTAAAACTCACCTTGATTGTATATACTATATATATACTAGACCAAGTTCCTCCAACGCAATATTCCAGCAAACTGCACAATGAGGTTGAAGTGTTCCCGTTGTGGCGACAAAGATCCCCGTTGTGACGCGAGTCACGGCAACCCTCCCACAACTGCGCAGGCACGGTCGGCAAGTGTGAGCGCCACTGTGACATTTTTTAAGTTCAAAATGGCAATAACCTTTAAAATATAAGATGAATGTGAACGCATCTGACTCTCCATCTTCAGTCCCCTATTCCCCTCTATCCTCCCTCTCCCCACCCTCCACCAACTGTCCTCTGCTTCCTCCCCTCATCCCCTCCCTCCCTCTTCCCCTCCTCCATTATCTCACCATCCGTCTTCCTACCCCTTTCCTTCTTTATACCCCCTCATCCCCCAGCACTCCCTCCCCCTCCTCCACCCTCCCTCTTCTTTCCCCTCTCGTCCCCCACTGCCTCCCTCATCTCTTCCTCTCCTTTCCCAACAATCTAGGGTGATGCAAGTGGTAAAGATAACCAATTTTTATCAGAAAGGGTCAGAGTGTGTTGACAACTTTTTTCACACACAACTTGATGGATATGTGGAATGAGCTGCCAGGAGAAGTGGTAGAGGCAGGTACATTTAAAATGTTTAAAAAACATTTGGACAGGTACGTGGATAGAAATGGCTTAGAGCAAAATGGGCCAAACACTGGCAAATTGGATTACCTCGGGTAGGTACCTTGGTCAGCATGGCTGAGTTGGCTGAAGGGCCTGTTTCTTTGCTCTGTAACTTTGACTTTATGACAAATACAGCCAGTTTTAAAAAAAATGATAAGATAAAATTAAAGGCTCTTTATCTGAATGCACACAAAATGGAAGGCACCAATAGAATAAATGAGTATAATCTAATAGCAGTTGTGGGAACCTTGTTGCAAAGTTGGGAACTGACTATTTGGGAATAGGTGGTGGGGTAGGTTTAAATGATGAAATCTGCAGTGGTGAGATGATGTTGACATAAAAATTAATGATGGAGAATCCCTTTGGTTGGAGATAACAAATAATGGTGCAAAGTCACTGATAGGAATAGTATATAGACTCGAACCGTAGCTATTTGGTATGACAGTGTAATTTGAGAAATAATAATGGAATAAAATTTGGAAAGGGTGATCAGATCATTGCAGAATTTCAAATTCAATGCGAGGCTGAATCTGATTCCGTAAATTTAAGCAAAGGCAATTACAACGGTATATGGACAGACTTGGCTAAAGTATGTTGGAAATAGATTCAAGGATGTCGGTAGGTTTACAGTGGCAGACTTTTAAGATTATGTTAAATAAATCTGAACAAAGGTATATTTCAGTGAGAGAAGCACCATCCTCGGTGAACTAAAGAAGTTAAGTATTGTATCAAATTAAGAGGGTGTCTGGTAGCTCAGCTGTAGAGTTGCTGCCTTATGGCCTTATAGGGTTCCATCCTGACTATGGGTGCTGTCAGTGTGGAATTTGTACGTTCTACCGATGACCATGTGGGTTACTCCGGTTTCCTCCCACGCTCCAAAGATGTACAGGTTTGTAAGTTAATTGGCTTCTGTAAAATTGTAAATTGTCCAAGTGTGTCGGATAGTATAGTATATGAGGGTTTTTCTTTTTTTTTCTCTCTTTTTTTGTACGGCTTTGTAAATATTTGATTAGCGTATAAATGTAAATAATTTGGTATACATATAGCTGCTGGTGTACATATGGTGTACATATAGCTGCTAAATTTGTATAAGATAATTATAAGCAGTTGAATAAGGGGTGGGAATTAATAAGCTTTGGCTTCTTCCTGCTCCTTTTCGGACACATACAATTTCATTTATTTATAGATATTATTTATGACACTTTATAAATATTCTTGATTTGTTTTTTGTATGCTGTTTCACACTTGCTTTTTATTCTTTTATTCTGTTCGAAATAAAGAATCAAATAAATAAATAAATAGATTGTGCTGACGTATGAGGATTGCTGGTCAGCGCAGACTTGGTGGGCCGAAGAGCCTGTTTCTGTGCTGTATCTTCAAAACTAAATTTTAAAAGGCAGTCTGACCCAAAACGTAACCTATTCATTTCCTTCAGAGATGCTGCCTGACCTGCTGAGTTACACCAGCATTTTTTGTCTGAAAAAGGCCTAGTGTTTTGAAGATTAGTTAGTGATAGATCAAATAGTTGGGATTTTTTTGGGGAAAAAGATGATTGAAAATAAATTATAGAGGTGGAAGATGGAGAAGAGGAATTTGGCAGGTTGGGTCTATCTTCATGGGGTTCATAATAATGAAAGGGGATCTTATGAAATATTTAGCATTCCAGGAGGCTAGAAGCTGAGAGGAGGCTTCTTCCAGTGTATATAGTTGCAAATCTGAAATCAAAACAGGAAATGTTGGAAATGCCCATTAGATGGCAGCGCATCGTAGGTGAAATATCATCCTGTATAATAAACCAAAGATGAGGAGCAATTTGTTCTTTGTAGGGTTGTGACTCTTTAGTATTCTCTACCTATAGGGGTGTGGAGTTAGGGTCATCGAGTGGAGTTAGAGTCATCGAATATATTGAAGGTGGAGACTGACAGACATATAAATTATGGAAGAGTCAAGGAATATGGTAGAGAGGGGGATAGTGGTTTTGAGGACAACTTTGGATCAGCCAAATGTATTTGAAAGGCGGAGTTGGCTTGCGGCTAACTGGCCTACTCCCTCCCATGCCTGTCTATGTAAAAAATGGCTGTTGCATCCAAGTCAGGATCGGGTTCTGATGACAAATTGCATATATCTTGCCTTGAATACTTACTTTCCCTTCCTGTTATAATTTGGGTTGTCTTGTCCTTTTTGATGTTTTATTTCATTTGCTTTTCTTTCTTTCATCCACCATCCACTCCCATGTACCAGCACCATTGGTATATGTTAGCATCTTGAAATAAGATTGGGCCGTCAAGCCTAACTTCTTCCCTTCTGTTAACATATTACTGAACATTCCTCCAATAAGCTAAACACGTGTAAACACGATTCTCCAACCTACCTCATTGTGGATATTAGTCTTTCTCAGGAACTGTAATGCTACAATTCTGTAGACCAAATTCTACACTCTGGTATTTTTCTCTTTGCACTACCTGTTTTATTTGTGTTTGACTTGATTGTATTTGTGTATAGCAGGGGTTCCCAACCTTTTTCGTCCCGTTTACCAGTGGCAACTTTAATAGCACATAGAAATGTTATTTCACTTATTTATGAACAACTAATGATGAACAGATACTGGTATACCAGAACCAAACACAGTCAGTCAATGAGGAAAAATATGTATAAAACCAGAATCAACAAATTGACCCCCTTGTAAGGTGATTTTTACCCCCCTGGGGTATATTTACCCCAGGTTGGGAACCCTTGGTGTATAGTATAATGTGATATAATTTAATAGCATGCAAACAGCAGTTTTTCAATGCACCTTTGTAAACGTGGCAATAATGAACCAATACCAAGCCCTCGGTTGTACACAGCTAGTTGTCCTGAAGGGTGGAGGATATAATTTACTCTTCCCCGTTTATGTCGCAACATTTTGGCTCTGCTCTCTTGAATGGGACTGAGAATATTTGTTTCTTGGGAAGAAGCCTACATGCAAAACATAGTTTGGCCTCTCATTCCAGCAAGGGTTAGCATAATCTAGCAATGGTTATATGGATCTGCCACTCTGTGGCTATGAGTCTTGATTCAATAGCAATGATTTGTGAACTGACACCAACAATGATGATATTAACCTGCTGAGATTGTACGAGCAGGTTCCATTCCTTTGGGGTGTGGAACTGTCACTCTATTCAGCCCAACATAAACATGATACCATAACGTCAGTATCTGTTTGATCTAAATACCCCAAGGACAACTAATAATGGGCAATAAATAAATGATTGCATTATAAAACCCAGTAAAATTTTCAAACTTGGGTCTTGCACTCTGTTCTGGAACAGCTTTTTTGATTCCTTAGTGATATTAGTGAATGCATATTTGAAAGTTGCCCTTCAGAAAGTTGCCCTTGTCCTAAGATAGGGAATTTGTTTGAAGCTGGATACAAAGTTTGAAAAAAAATCTGTTCTGAAATTGGAGTAGCATATTCTATACAGAAGGTTCATTATTGCAGCACTGATACTGGAATTAATGCTTTCTCACACAGAATAAACCCATTATCCCTGGTGGAAATTATTCTACGTGTGGTTCGACAAATGAATGGTATGTTGCTGAGCTCAGTTTCAGTGTATCCGTTTGCCCTGCTAGTTATATCTTGTAAAAGCAAGCCCATGTGTATTTTAGAGATTTTAAAATGTAATATAAAGATCATAATTTTACCTAAATTTGGCCTCGAACTTTGCCTTGCTGAAAATTAAATGTTACTTTGCTCTGTTGATAGGACATAGTGCAACCCAATAACGCGCAGGCATGAGTGATTACGAGTTAGTTTCAATGCTTTGGAAAGTAATGGTATAAACTAAGTGGAAGGTTTCAAATTGTTATTGTCATTATTTGGCAGCACAATAAAGCCCTATGGCCAACACATCCATCACAACCATCTGTTGACATTTAATCCATTTTCCCTCTCGCATCTTTGCCAGCATATCCCCACCCTGATTCTCCTGCCACCCACCTATATGGTGAAGGAAATTTACAGCAGCTAATTAACTTACTGACTAGCACTCATTAAAATGTTTCAGGAAACCAAAGCATCTGGAGGAAACCAAGCAGTAACAAGGAAAACCTCTCATTGACAGTCAGAATTCAGCCTGTGACTGCAGACTTATGAGGCAGTAACACTAACACCTGTACAATTATTTTGTTATGTTTGAGTTGACCTGTTATTTTGTTTTTCATAATACAATCTCGCAACTAATAGAATGAGGAGATTAAGTAGGGCACTTTATCCCTCAAATCTTCACTATTGTTTATTGAAAATTACGACTCATCTAATCTCAGATCAAAATCATACATTTTTACCGCTTCCTGTCACGTATGGTGATGGATAATTAATCAGCAAGCTGGAGAAGGGGATTTTAATATTCCCCATCCTCTGAAGAAAAAGCATCAGACATAAGTGCCAAATGGGTGATTCAACTCGGCTTCCTCCTAAGATACTCCCATCACATAAAAACAGTCTTCAATTAGGTGTGTGATAACATTCTCTTAGATGAACACTGTTCTGTTGATACTACTATAAACTTGCCACCATCCTAGATGCAACAACTCATTTGATAGAACCCAAATCTTGACTGTAAACCTACCATTTACTGCCAAATCATAGCTGCTGTATTGGCCAAAAAATTCATTGTGGCAATTTTATTGTCAGCACCTTTACCACATGGAAGTGTGTCTGTCTGTGTATGTGGCTGGGTGTGTGTTTGTGTGTCTCTCTGTGTGTGTCACATTCATCCTACTTGGAAATATATTGTCATTCTTCAATGCCGACTGCAAAGAATGGAGAAGTGTCACCAACAAAAATGTAACTTCACAAGGGCAATTAGGGACAATAAATATTGACCTTGTTCATGATGTCCACTTCCTACTTACGAATAAATATAATTGAAGTAATTGTTCAATAGAATCGTATGGTACAGAAAAAGACTGTTTGGCCTAAATCATCCATGCTGACCAGATTTTATAACTGAGCTAGTTCCCATTTTCTGGGGATACAAGGAACTACAGATGATGGTATACTTTATCTTTGACTTTTGTCCAATCTTCTGCCTATCAACCCACTCCCCGCCCCTCGCGTATCCACCTATCACTCGCCAGGTTTTGTTCTGCCCCATCTCTCTTCCAGCATTCTTCCCCCCCCCCCCTCTCATGACCACAATCAGTCTAAAGAAGTGTCCCAACCCAAAGCATCACCAATCCATGTTTTCGAGAGATGCTGCCTGACCCGCTGAGTCACTCCAGTACTTTTCTTTTTCCCCATTAGTCTACGTTTGGTTCATATCCTTCTTGATCTTTCCTATCCACATAATTGACTAATTATTGCCTCTGAACAAATTTCTTGGTTGCCGATTTACCATCGTTTTATGAGCTTCAGATAACTGAATCTATATCTTCTTGAAGTCCTGATAAATATTACCCTTTGAACTCCGTCTGCTATTTAAGTTTCCTTCAGCCAGTTTTTCTTGGGATGGGAGATTATTGTGATTGGAGGAAGAGTGTGTGAGAAAGGCCCAGACAGCCATTGGCAGGCATGTGGCAGTTTGCATTTTCATTTAAGGGAAGTTTTCACAGGAACTTGAAACAAATCATAGCATGGTAATTTTCAATGGTTTTGATCAAACTGTTGTTAGGGAATGGAAATTAAAATAATGAATGGCTTACTTTGTGCTTGCCTTTCTAAACTAAATGTCTGTATATGAACTTTGATTTTTGTTCTTTTCTCAGATGCTCAAATGGCACTGTCTCTATTGGAAAAAACATGGGAGAAGGTAAACCGCGAGAGGCAGGGTACTATTAACTGTTTAAGTATTTTGAACTGTACGTTTATATACTTGTGCTTCCAGAGTTTTTTTTTCAACCTAATAATATATTTGTGACTTTGTGCATGGTTCACAGTGATCAGGACCAGTTTTGTGGGGTGTAGTTTCCTATGGCCTGGGAGTCTGTGTGGGGAAGAGGAGTTCAGTGTATTGACAAGGTTTTACAGGTCTGGCTGTGGGTTAGCTTTCAGTGCAGCCTGATGGAAACTTAAGATAGACAATAAGTGCTGGAGTAACTCAGCGGGCCAGGCAGCACCTCTGGAGAAAAAGGATAGGTGTTATTTAGGGTCAGGACCCTTCTTCAGGCTGAAGAAGGGCCCCCACCTGAAATGTCATCTATTCTTGTTTGCCGGAGATGCTGAGTTACCCCAGCACTTTGTGTCTATCTTGGGTACCAACCAGAATCTGCAGATCTTTGTTTCAATTTGATGGAATCTAAGACTGGTTCAAGCTTAAGTTTGGTTTCAGTGGGACTGGAAATAGGTTTGGCTGGATTCATAAAAATTCAGGGATCCGCATAGTTTGGTATGGTTTGGGTGAGCTCGGAGTGGACCAGGTGTTGCGTAAAGTTTAGCAAGGGAGGGAAATGTGTTCTGGTATGCTTACTTCTACTTCAAGAATGATATCGGCTTCGATGTAGTTTGTTTGGAACATGGAGCAAGTCATGTTTGAATGTGATTCAACCGGGATTAGGAGTGATTGTTATTGGAAAGGACTCCGTGGGGATCAGGATTAATTCAGCTTGGTGCACTGTTTAATGTAGTTCAGGAATAGCTTGGATTTAAACACAATTACATCGAGATGTGGTATTAGTTATATTTGGGAATGATTCTATGAGAGCAGACAGTGTATTGAGTTTGGTTTAGTTGCACTGATGTCAGGAGTGCTCAAGCATGTAGGTTAGCATGAAGAAGACATTTTTTTTTTTTCTGTTTTGCTTAAAGATGTAGTGGAACTGGTTTGGGTGTGGGTTAGAGACGGATGTCAGGAAAAACTGGGTCAGCTGTGAAAGTGTTTTCTACCCAGGGTTGGATGTCTGGGTGCCAGAGGATTTGAGGTGTACTTAACCTTCCAGTGCCAGAAAGACGGAGAGTTAAAGAACAATGGCAAGAATACAAATATACCCTTGGCTTTCTGGCTTTAAGCTTCCTATCCACACCCTACAAATAACACACTAACATTTGTAACTTTTCTGCCTGCTCCAGCTTATTCAAGGTACAGAACTTAAAAACTTAATTTCTTATTATGGAACAGACCTGAAGAAAAATTTGGTCTGCAGATACAAGAAACGTAAAATAAGGACAGAAAATGCTGTAAATACTCTGCAGGTCAGGCAGCATCTGTAGGAAGAGAAACAGTTAACCGGGAACATTAACTCGGTATGTCTTCCCACAGCTGCGGGACCTGCTGAATATTTACAGCACTCTTTGTTTTTTACGTTATTGTGGACACTTATTGGCGAAATCAGAATGTGCTTTATGTGAAATGTCCGGATTCTAATTGGGAACCGATGCTTTATTGTCTTCTGTTAGGTAAAGGATAACGATGAAGCTCTAATTCTCTGCAGGACTGCCATCGCTGCTATTAAAATCAAAATTGGGGACCTCCAGGAAACCAAGGTAATAAGGCACAGGGGACTGGAAGGGTTGGCTCCAGAGCTAATGATGGTCTTTTGAGAGGAGGTAAATGTGTGGGGTTTGAAATGTGGTTGTGTGTGGAAGAGCACAGTCAAAAGAAGACTTTTGCTCTTAGAGAATGTTCGGAGAACATTATTTTTAGTGTATTTCTAAATATTTATTTACTTCCATGAGCCAAAACTTTAATAGCTCCATGGTCCATAATCATGCAGAATCCTATTGGGAGTCAAAAAGTTACAAGTTTTCTGAGTTACAGATATCATTACATCTAAAAGAATGTTGGCTCTTTGTTAATTCCGAGGCTAGAAGTGATGGACTCAAGCTCACTTTAGAGATCTGGGCACATAATGAATGATTGCAACTCAGTGCAATGAAAAATTGTAATGTCTTGACTTTAGACTCTTTAATGTAGCAAAATATCCCAAGTCGTTCACAAAAGCATTAGCAAGTAATGGTCAAACTTGAGATACTGGGCATATAAGATTGGACTTGGCTGTGAGTTTTGAGAGGACAGCAGAGAGGTTTAGTATGAAATCAAGGTGGGGATGTAATCAACAATAAGAATTGAAGCTCTGTCTTCAACCCCGTGACGATCACCGAAATGTTTAAAGGCAATGATGCAGATAGATTTGTGAATAATGATTGATGCAAGAAGTGCAGTGAATCGGCAGTTCTTTTCATGAGATATTTTGATAAAATTCCATACGCAAAGCTGGTTAATACAATGAGAGTAAAGCTAAAAGGTCAGTATTAATTGGAATAATTTAAAGCCGGACCGCCAAGAGCAGTGATACTCTGTTGTCCAGGTCAATGGGGAGGGATCAGCTCTGGGAATGTTGCTTTTGTTGAAATTGATTGGATATAGGCGTGCACAACAACACTTTACAATTTTTCCGCTAAAACAATGCTTGGAATTGTGGTAAACAGTGAAGAGAATAGTAATAGGCTGCAAAAAAACAGTCTGATAGAATGGGAAGACAAGTGGCAGCTAAAATTTAATACAGAAGTAAGAATAATATGCTTTGGCAGCGAGATTAGGAGAGGTAATGCCAAAAAAATGGCTCTGTTTTAAAGGATGTGAAAGAATAGTGAGGTGAGGATTACATGTGATTAAATCTTTAAAAGTGGCATGCATTGAGTGACAGTGATTGGTAAAACATGGTGTCCTGGGACAAACTGACACATGATACAAAAGCAGGTAAATTATACTAATCTTTCAAAAACACTGGTTGTGCATCATCTGAAGTATTACATGGAATTCTGGTCACTTTCTTGTAAGAAAGATGTGAAGGCCCTCGTAGAATGGTTCCAGTAATGATGAACTTTGGCTCTAAGAATATAGAATGTAGAATTGTACAAGACCAAGCCCTAGCCCTTTGGCCAACATTGTCTGTGACAACTCTTAACTACCTGCACATAAACTATATTCATATGTCTATCCTAAAGTCTCTTAAATGCCACTATCATATCTGCCTCAAGCACTACCACTGGCTGACCATTTCAGGCACTTGCCACCTTCTGTGTATATTAAACTTTGGCCCTCTCATCTTAAAGCTATGACCTCTAATATTTGATTCTTTTCCATCCTGGGGAACAAAGATCCGACTGTTTACCTTGCCTATGCCTCTGTGTGGGAAGGAGGGGGGGGGTTTAGTGAGGATATGTGCAATAGAGTTTGAATTAACAGAGGGGACCAAGTAGAGTTCAATCAAGCAGATTAAGTCCCAGGTATGTGGATGTGGCGTTCAGTAGTGTTGAGAGGAATTGTTATGGATTCAGTACTTCAGTGATGGAATTGCAGTGTTGCAGTACTTCAATGACTTTCAGACATGACTTTTAACCAAATTTCCATTCAGTTTGGTGTAAGAAATGTTGTAGAACAATGAAGAATTGAAATTCTCCTCCTCTAGCCAATATTTGTCCCCAACCATCAGCAGTTAAATAGTCTAACCATGTTCCTTTGTATGTAATTTGTGGATTATTTCTTGCTTGTAAAGAACCTACAAATCAGTTACTGACAGCACTTTATAGGTGACTCATTGCTGAACGCTTTGGAAGAGTTATAATACAGTGCCCTCCATAATGTTTGGGACAAAGGCCCATCATTTACTTTTTTGCCTCTGTACTCCGCAATTTGAGATTTGTAATAGAAAAAAATCACATGTGGTTCAAGTGCACATTGTCAAATTTTAATAAAGGCCACCTTTATTCATTTTGGTTTCACCATTGGATTAATGCTGAAATAGATGGAAATTTCACACATTTATGAATCTTTGTATCTGTCAACATAAAAATAAGTCTGGCTAAATATAGACTGGTTTAAATAAATATCCTCTAAATTAAAATTGTTTACATATCACCCTTCACATTTATTTCAGAACATCCAAAACCACACAGCAGTTGATTAAGTAGTGTTCTTAAGTGTACTCACTGTTGAAGGAAACATGATGGCCATTTTGTACACTGCAAGATCCCACTAACAACATTGTGATAATTAGACATTGCATCCGTTTTTATAATATTGATAATGGAATAAATGTTGCTCAGAACACTCATAACAGCGGTTTTGTTTTACATTGAAGTAGCACCGTGACAATTTTTTTAAAATTTGCCTCCTTGCAGTCTCAGTTTAACATCAGATATGAAGCACAATGCAAGACTACCTCAGTTCTTGCAGTGGGAATTCTAACCTAACCCTAGATGTTGTGCTTGAATGCAAACTTAGAAAGATCAAAATAAGTTGCAGACTGACATATTCCCAGAGACACATCCCAGAGACAGCCAAATTATGAAGTGTGGCTAAATTTAATTCACCAAGCATTTTAAAACATAAAACGGGCGATACAGCAAGACCACAAAATAGCAGTGTTTGTAGTACGAGAATACCTTAATCCAGAATTGATACAAGAAGAGTAAACTCCCAGGCTTGGCCTGTCTATTCCGTTGATTAATGTTTTTTATGGAATTATTACTATTTTTTAATACGTGAGGTGAAACACAGACATGATAATTTTTAGGTGGTTTTACACTGAAAATTCATTCTGACACTTCCTGTCCATGAGTTATGTTATTTTATCATTCCAGTGCAATGTTTGTCAGGATACACGGGATGGTATCATTCATTTCATTTGGAGCATTGCAAGAGGATCTTGATCATGCTGTCCTGGGTTGCAAGTCTCGGGAACTCCTGGGGCAATATGGTCTTCTCACAGCAGCAATGAACTGGAGGGTATGCAAGAGAATATTTAACTACCTTCTCCCCTTTGATATACTCCATGCTCTCATCCTCCTCGGTGCTACAATAATTCCACCACTCCAAACACATCTCCACTCCTAACTCCCCAACTTGATGTAGGTCTTGACACTCTTCTTCCACCACTTGCACCCATTTACTGCACTCCCTACTCCTCCTCACCACTGGATCCAATTTGTTAGCTGCTGACCTCTCCCCAAGCAGTCTTCCAGTTCTCATCCCAACGGCCCACTTTGCTCCACCTCCTCCCACCAACAACAACCTGCCTTCCTTTCCGCCGCTGTAACCCCTCCAACAATCACTGTGTAAATGCTGGACTCTGAGAAAGGTAAATCGCAATCACACAATTTTGATCCCAAAATATTTTTGGCACTCAATGTTGGGCTGCAGGTCCAATAGTTTGTGGTCTGCTAACCACCATGGAGGATGTTGCCCTGCTGGCATGCCATCTGGAGCACCCAAATTTGCTCCAGTGGAATTTCCAATCCTCTACCTATGGAACGAAGTATTTAAAGGGTTCTATCACAGGGAATATTGGATAAAGAACTGACCATATTATTGAAAATGTTTGCAGTTCATATAATTCTCCATGTTGAAAATTAGAACACTAGCCACAGTAGCATAGCTGACAGATGCCCTTAAGGTAACTGTAATTTATAGATTTCTTGTAAATCATTCAGTGGTGGTGCATATGAGAGTTGTGATCTCTGTCATATATGCATCCAATAACATTATTTAGTTTATTGCTTTGTTTACCAGTAATTGCTAGAAGCTATTTTTCCCAATCTAATCTGCATGATCCTTCCACTTATTAGAAAATCATTGAAGAAGTTGACGAGATGTTGGAGAAGTTGCCTGGAGTGACGTCTGTGCATGGTCGGTTTTACGACACTTCCAGCAGTTACTATCAGCTGGTGGGCGACCACGCTGCTTACTACAGGGAGGCTCTGCGGTATCTCGGCTGTACCGAACTCTCTGACTTGTCAAGTAATCACTGGTGCCCTCCTTTTACAAATGTTACGATATATCTGTTTCTGTGATTACTGGAGTTTGGGGGCTGATCGAAGAGATTCTATAATTTTTCACTCTTTGTTTTTCTTTTCTCTTTAATTTTTCCAAGGATTCCTTATCCACTCAAACAATTTCTTATAATTTTGGTCTCTCTGCAAGGCCTCAACCTTCTCAGCTCCAATGAAAGTGTTTCTCCAGGCAGTTATACTTCATTACTAGAGCAGACCTAATTACTTTTAAAAAATGGTAATTCTTTCTACTTTAACAGAGATCATCTTTCCAACAGAATTTGATTTATAGTTGAAGGACAAATTAATAGGAGGATGCTAACAAAGACTAACAAAGACATGTCGAACAAACAGTGCCCTCTTTCAATTTTGTTTCCAATATGGCTCATACATTGGTAAAAGTAAATTGAAGACAAAACATTTCCACTTGCCAATTATTACCTCCATGAAGAGCCAAGGGAGAAGGGAAGTTATTTCTTTACTTTTTAATTAAAGGTTTGTTAGGCAATACAATTCCATTAGGCAATTAAAAATTCTGCAAATTATTCTTTTTTATCATTCTAGTGCAATGTTTGTGTCAGGATACAAGGGGTGGTATCATTCATTTCAGTTTGAGCATTGCAAGGGAATCTGAATTTGTTTCCTGTTCAAATATCTCAGTCCCTAAAATCAGATGCAACGAGATATAAAGTTGGATAACTATTTTCAGCAACTTGCTATCGATTTTGAAATGTTTCTACCACTGCTTTGGAAGATTGTTGTCAAAACAGTCCTGCATAGTTACAGTAATTGCAGCATAGAATGGGGCTGTTTGGAACATTGAATGCATGATAACTTTTAGTCGTGCAACCCAATTTGTCCATTGCTCCATAGCATCCTCACAACCCTGTTGATGTAATTCTATCAAGTGCTTATTCAAGTTTCTTCAGAAATTATTTGTTTTCTGCCTTTCATTGGCAACAAGTTCCAAGTCAATACCACTTGCTGGGTTAAAATGTTGTTTTTCCCTACATTCCACTCCAAGCCTCTCCTTGTCCCTGTATCTACTTTTCTCTGTACTAGCAAATTATAGGAATTGCTTTTTTATCATTGAAATTTGTCAGTACCTTGCATTCCTCTGAAACCTCTCCTCAACTTCCTTTGCCCTATCTCAGTTTAGCTAAAAATCCCTAATCTGCAGCCATTCAGGTTAATTTCTGCACTCTCCAAGGAACTTCTGTATACCTCATAAAATATTGTGACCAGAAATAGGTGCAATATTCTAGCTGTATCTGAAATGAAATTTTATAAATGCCAATTCATCGCCTTCAAAATTTGCTGTAAGACTGAATTCTTGTGTACTTCTACAAATGTGATTTCAAACCAGGATTCCAACTTTAGGACAAAGTTGTTTCATATTCCATCCCAATAGTGCTTGAAACTATAAGTACCTATTCTCTATTTTCCTGTACAACACGTGGTGAATTAATCTTGCTGTTTTGCCCAATTATCTTCAACAACAGCTTGCAATCTGCTCATTTGCTCACTTTGAATTGCTATTGAGCGAGAAGATGTTGCAAATTATCCTGCAGCGTGGCCTGACAGCCAACAAGGGGTGAGGTTAAGGCTGCCTATACTTTGCATATTTCTGGCTGATAGGCAGCAAATTCTTTCACTCCCTCCCAAATATGAATCCAGATCTCATTACAAAATGGTTAGTCATCCTATCAGATGATATTCTGATTCCATGGAAAACAACTTCCATGAGAAGCCTTTCATATGTTGGAAGAATATCATCAAAGAAGACAAAATAAATTACAGTAAAGAGCAAAATATGGATAACCCAGAAAAGGTGTGCTATAGACCTCCAGAGTCCAAGAGAAACGAGCAGCAAAGCAGAGTTCACAATAAATATGAAGATATGGAGTAGTGTGGAAGGCCTCTGAGTACAAATCCACAGGTCCTATCAGCTAGCGGGGCTTGTCAATGAGTTAGTGAAAAAGACTTGCGTGATACGAGCAGAGAGGTTTTGCTAGACCTGTACATGATAGTAGTTTGACATCAGTTTGAGTGGAGAGATTTAGGAGGATTTTGCCAAGGCCTGAATTTTTGGGATGAGGATCAATTCGATAGGTTGGGTTGTTTTCCTTGGAATAAAGTGGGCGAGGGAACATTTTAATTGGGTATAAAATTATAAAGGAGCTCGATAGATCTTCAGCCGAGGGGTCAAAAACTGGAAACATTCATTTAACATAATTGGTGGAAGGACTAGACGGTTAATGAAAATATTTTTCATCTGGAAGATCGTACAGATTTGGAACGATGCCTGAATAGTGATGGAGCAGGAATCCTCAATGTTCAAAATGTGCTTGGAGATTTGAAGGGCCAAGGACCTAATGGTAGAAGTTGTGATTACACTGGATAGACTTTTGTTGGATGCAATTGCTATATCGTTTCTTTCTTTGTTATACATGTTGTATGATTGCCAGCCTGGACTGTTTTGCCTTATAATCACAATTCATTAGCTCTCAGAATGTCATCTTCAATCTCCTCATCGGGTCCTCTTTGTAGCTTGGTGATCTGAACTATGTTGTATGCTAGCTTTCATCTTCTTCGTGCTTGACACAATTCTAGAATGATTTCCTGCTCTTACCAGCCTAAGAAGGCAGGTATCCCATAATCCGCTTTGAACACCTTATCTGTCTGTCCTGCTATCTTCAGAATAAGGCACAAAGTGCTAGAGTCAGATAGCATTGCTGGAGAACCTAGATAGGAGATGTTTGGGTCGGGACCCTTCTTCAGAACAAGGGGTCACAGTTTAAGGATAAAGGGGAAATCTTTTAGGACCGAGATGAGGAAAACTTTTTTCACACAGAGAGTGGTGAATCTCTGGAATTCTCTCCCGCAGAAGGTAGTTGAGGCCAGTTCATTGGCTATATTTAAGAGGGAGTTAGATGTGGCCCTTGTGGCTAAAGGGATCAGGGGGTATGGAGAGAAGGCAGGTACAGGATACTGAGTTGGATGATCAGCCATGATCATATTGAATGGCGGTGCAGGCCCGAAGGGCCGAATGGCCTACTCCTGCACCTATTTTCTATGTTTCAGACCCAAAATGTCACCTACCCATGTTCTCCAGGGATGCTACCTAACCCGCTGAGTTACTCCAGCACTGCTATCCTCAGAGATCTGTGAATGTGTGCTACAAGCCCATGTTACTCTCCACTTTTTAATATCTGGCATTTGTTATGCATTCACATATCCAGTTTGCCCCAGGTACACAAAAATGCTGGAGAAACTCAGTGGGTGCAGCAGCATCTATGGAGCGAAGGAAATAGGCAACGTTTCGGGCCGCAAACCTTCTTCATCTGCAGTTCCTTCTTAAACACTCCAGTTTGCCCCATCTGCATGTAATATTTTTCCAGGAAATCTGGAATGTATCACAAAGAACAATGTGAGGCATTGTACTTTGTGATGTAAAATGGAGATGCAAAATGAACCAAATGATACCAAGCAGGCAAATGCCTAAAATAGATAAATAATAGCGATTAATCGAGAGATAAAATTAAAACGTATTGTTAGCAGATACCTGTCCGTTAAAATTATGAAAATGTGTATCTATGTATTAGCAGCTATCTTTTGTGAATAGGCATTTAAGAAAAGTGTCAGGATCACTGCCATCCCTTGTCTGCAACGCTTAGCAGATGAACCTCCAAGATACTCGTGTCCTGGAAAACCACGCATGCAGGACGTACATCCTGCTCAACTATAATGTGGGAGCACCGTCACAAGATTGCGGCAGTCCAAGGTGTTGGTTCACCTTCACCTTTGAGGGGAATGAAGGATGGGCAACATATTCTGTCCTAACGATAGACAAACAGATCTAAAAAAAAAGAATATTTTAACAAAAAAGCAATTGTGCACACATCCTTAAAGACTGCAGAACCAGCAAACAAAGCTGTTATTATGCTAGCTTTGTTCAAATCCTTTTGGTAAACTTAAATTAAGTTGTTTTTGCTGACTTGTCCTAGTTACATTCTACCCAAACGTGTACTGGTTATGAAGTGCCTTTTAAGCTTGCACTGAAACTTTCTTGCCTAATCTTTTCAATGTTTTCTTCCTGCTAGTGGGCTCACAGCAGCAGAGAGCATTTACCCTGGGCCTG
This sequence comes from Amblyraja radiata, assembly GCF_010909765.2. Taxonomy (NCBI): domain Eukaryota; kingdom Metazoa; phylum Chordata; class Chondrichthyes; order Rajiformes; family Rajidae; genus Amblyraja; species Amblyraja radiata. The sequence goes on along the minus strand of NC_045979.1, from coordinate 26,179,325 downwards.
GCTGCACTACTGGGGGATGGGATTTACAACTTTGGTGAACTGGTAAGTACAAAATTAAACAACGTGGTTATTGTACTGACAGCTTGCCTTCCAGCATTGTTTCTGCATTGTGAAGGTTATTGACTATGCAAATATGAGTTCCAGTTTATAGAAAGCATGTGGATAGTATGCAGTTTTCCATAATCATATAGGCAAATTTTTGTTAGTTTTTAAACGTGCAGAATTCATTTAATAGTGATGTGAATAATTGTGTGATTGTGGTCGGTTGAATGCTTTGAGTTTGAATTCAATGGAGCTATGTGTTGAGCCCACTTTTCTTGCACTTCAATCTCGAGCATTCCTGATGAATTACATTTTTCTGAATCGCCCTCTTTCTTGCCTTTTTTTAAAGTCACCTTCGTGTATCATTTAAAATGCATTTGCATGCCCCTGCATAGAATTTTTCTTTCTGATTACAAAATCTGGTGACAATTGAATGAATTAGCTAAATGGGATGAGAAATTGGTACAGCGTTTCTATTTTATATCAAGACTACCAAAAATAGCATTACATAGATGTAGGGGGATAAATTTATATAAACCATGTAACAGACACAAGTTAAATCAGATATACATTTTTACAATATTTCTGCCTTCCTTGGGTAAATAGACTTTTTAGAGAAAAATCATTGATCCACTGTGAACCCTCTATTTTGTTTATTTCTCAAGTATGCTGTATACTCTATGGCCATCATGTAAACAAGGAATTTCATTGCAACTTGGTGTACATGATGATAAACTAATGTGTATCCTAGCTAGGAAACATTACAAATGATACATTGCAGTGCATCTATGATTTAAAAAAATAAAATGTCTACTTGTAAAAAATTGTTAACGTGTCGTGGAAAACCACAAGTTCAGGAAGTGCCTCCTGGTGTTCTGCGTGCAAAGTCACTGCGCGATATGTGGGTGGTTAAGGATTTCTTGAGAGTATGTTCCGGGAGGTGACCACCCTGCAATTTCGAGAGTTCATTGGGGAAGTCGAAGATGAATAGCCAGCTAGTAGGCCTGGAAGAGGCAGTAGTGTAGGAATAGTCCGGTACTTCAAAGATGGAGAGCTATACGTAGATCAGCCCTGGGCAAAGGATCCAAATTAAGTTGGCTGGTTACATCTAAAGAGACTGGGAGGTGAAAGATGACCAGTATTATACAACAAGGTTTAAATGAATGTGGAGCTCAAGATGAAGTACAGGTTGAACAACTATTTTCCAGCAATTGGTCTGCCCATCGCTACAATCCGAACAAAATTAGGAGAGCTCAGTTGAAATTCCCAGCGGCCACAGATGGCGTTCCAGTCGTGTCCCTCCATCGTGAAAGAATCAACTATGCTCTAAATCTTCTCCTGGAACTGTTTTGCAAACACATACAATAAACCCTTGTATTAAAGACCCTCTTATAACCGATGTAGGATATAGTGGGCAAACCTGCCGAAGGGCTGCTTCTTGTGCTGTACTGTTCTATGGAGGAAAGCACTTCAGGTTCTGCTTGGGTAGGTTCCAATCTAAGCGTATGAAGATTCAATTTTGGATAATTTTCTCCAATTTTTGGTTACTAACCAATAAACACAACCCTTCGCCTTCCTCTGCCAATATTCCTTTGAAGCGGTTTGAAAGGTGAAAAATAAGTTGCCAAAAAAAAGCTTATTTAGAGTCTGTGTAACCAGATTAGGAATTATAGAATGGTTTTGTTTTTGGAAGTTGTTGGTAACCACAGACAGCTCCAAAGCCACCCTGGAATGAAAGCAGAGGGATCTGTGGATGTGATAATTATGTGCGGACTCGTGCTGTTGCTGGTGAAGGTTCTTGCTTTGCAGCTAATGCACCCAATCTTGGAGTCGTTGCGTAATACGGAGAACCAGTGGCTGATTGATACTCTATACGCTTTCAACAGTGGGAATGTGGAGACCTTCTTCTCTTTGAAAACCAACTGGGGATCACAGGCAAGTTGAACACGTTTGTCAATGTTTAAAAAATACTTGACTCTGTGATTTGTGGTTTGTAGCAGCAGCGAGTTCTACTGGCTGCTACAATATATATTTTTTTGGCAGAAGAATTTCCCTCCAAGGATGAATAATGTCCTATCATATTGTATTAAGTAAACCACTGAGTCATTTGTGTTGCAAACTAGGTAATGCTGAGCTTTTTTCAGAGACCTTTTTTAAGGTAGAGTAGTTAGGGTCCGTACCCATTCAGTGCCAACATCAGTGGTGTAAAACTGGAGGAGAGTGTTGAGTACAAGCCCAAGATTATCACCTTCAGGTTTAATTCGATTCTCCACGGGTATTTTATGACTTGCCAAGTATTAACATTATTTACTATTTTTATTTTGAATTTCCAATATCTGCAGTTTTTTGCTTTAAAAATTTGTTCTATTATTATTTACAAGTATTTTTGCCAACACCTCCTCTGTAACCTTCTCCCAAGACTATAACTCATGGAAATGATGTACCTCTGTTGTTCCAGTGGCAGTCACGCTTTAACTCCCAGGGCTATGAGATTTGCGATTCGCTTCCTAAATCTTCCTAAACCAGGAATGAGTTCATTCAGCCCGTCAAGCCTACAAAGATTCTCAGAGCATTCCCTTCAGTTCCATTCCCCCACATATTTACTTGAAATCTTCAATTCCTCCCTGATGCTCTTGACATCCATCTAGACAGGAGTAATTTACAGCATATTAACTTACCAGCACATCTGTTTTGTATTTTTCTCTAATTATTTAAATACATTAGGGAAAATATGAAGCAGATGGTTGTTTTCTGAGATTCAAGTGCAAAACTATTGCCAGTGCTTGTTTGCCAAGTGAGGGTAATTTGGTACAGAAGCCAGTAGCTATTTCATTGTAGTGCAATAGGGACCATGGTGTTCATAACACAGAGATTGGTATCTGTTTCCCTTTCATTGATCGGCAAATGAAAGCAGAAGGATAATGTTTGATAAGTTGCAGCAAACCATGCCAACCCAGCACAGCAAACTGCACAATTGCAGCACCAGGGTGATGCAGGTGCTAATCCACTGTCCTCTCTCCAACAGTCAGATCTTGCCAATAATGAACAGCGACTGAAGGAGAAGCTCCAGCTGCTCTGCCTAATGGAGGTGAGTCCTGCTACCATTCCTTGCTGTCGTAATGATACAGTTATAATTGAACTGATCACTTCCAAGGTTTATTGCTCCAGGATTCAAAATATTCCATGCTGGGTGCTGCCTGGCATTGTTCACATCCCTGCTGGTGCAGTTAAACTGTGTGATTTATCATTTACCATTTTTGGTGATCGTGAAATCCTTTAAAATCCTTTATCTGTGTTGTGTGCATGTTTTTTTTTGTGGGATTAGGCTCTGCAATAGTTTTGCCTGTGAACTGACTGACCACTACAGGAGTGCTGATGAAATATACTATCAACCTTCAGATAAGGCATTACACACTTACTCCTTCAAGTGAACGTTAAAATTGTAAGATAATTTCAAGAGAGTAGGGAAATGCTCAATCAACATTATACAGATCTTTTCATCTTTGATGTATGTGGGACATAGCTGTTTGCAAATTCTTTCATTCCCACATTAAAGCCATCAGAGACTGCCGAGCGAAGCAGCAACTGGCTGTGGCTGAAGAGGAAGGGCTCCAACTGGGCTACAAAATGACCAGCAACTGGGGTAAATTGGAGGGGAGTGCACCTGGGATGCCAGGTGTTGCCGTTGAGCCCTCTGGAGGTGTCGAGGGCCTATCAATGAAACACCAAGGAAGGAGGGTGCCCACCTGATGACCCCAATTATGTTTTTACCCTTACATCCACTCAAGATATTAAGAAGGTGCCAATTATAGTAGGGATTGTAATATCAAGTCCTATAAGCTCAACTGATAAGCTGGAGAAATCCAGTGACTGCTGTGAAAGTGCAGCTGACAACTAGGGAAAGACCATGTGACGGCGTGGAAAGACAGCTGACAGGAGGAAAAGCCCCCAACGGGGCTGTCATGGACTAGCTATCCATGACGGCAGGCTCCGTCACTGTGAATTGTGAATAGGAGTCACCTCTCATGGCTCCGAAAAATTCAAAGAGGAAAATACCCCCTGAGTCTGCGAGAGCAGGGGCGGAAGATGACGTTGACAACCCGGTCTCCGACCCTGGCATGAACACGACGAAGAAGAAGATAATTGGCACGGCACTTACAACATGAGCTGCAGGACAAGAACTCCAAGTGTGTAGCTGCGGCTGGTCCAAGGTAACATCCATCAGAGGCCTAAAAATACATCAAGGGTGGATGAAGTGCTTGAAGGAGGTGAGGCCAGGACCTCGCATTGATCAGTATCTCCTGAGAGAAAGATCAAATCAGTCGAGTGAAGCTCAGCGGCAGGATACAACCCACAGTCCAACGAGCATGAATACCCCAGTGGACAAGAAGAGTAATTCAAGCACAACGTCTGAGAACCCGGAATCCAGCCAGACGCAGCCTGCTTTGGAGAAGAACATGCAAGGCCACAGACATCATGTGAAGTTGCCAAAGTTCAGCAGCAAGAAAGAGTGGGCAACAATCGACGCAGACCTGAGTAAGATCCTAGACGGACTTCAAGGAACAGTGGAGAAGAAACTGGAGAAAATGAGTGATCTGATCTACTTCGACGGGGCAGAAAGTTCCGGAACCAAAAAGAAGGAAACAACAACCCCTCCCAAGCTCAGAAGGCAGCGACAAAACAAATAGAGAAGGGACCTGAGGAAACGGTGGAGGAAATCCTCACTGGAGGAAAGAGTGGTCATCAACCTCCTGCAAGCAGATCGAAAGGAACGTCTGCGAAGATTGTGGAGAGCAGAAACCCTCGGAACTCGATGCAAGAAGAAGAGGGTAAGAACATCCTTCTAAAGGATCCCTTCAGATTTGTGAAAGGACTCTTCACAAAGGAAAAGAGCGGGTCACTTAAAGTGTCAAAGAGGGAATTGGAGGACCACCTGAAATCAATGTACACAGACAACCAAAGATTTGAGCAGAGGGGGATTCCTCCAGACATGCCACCCATTCCTCAACCAGAACAGTTGTATGACAGCCTCCCAAGGTGGAGCGAAGTCGAGAAAACCGTAAGGAAGACAAGGGTAGCTTCAGCTCGAGTACCAAATGGAGTTCCATACCGGCTGCACAAAAATGCTCCAAATGTTCTACTGTTCCTGTGGAAGCAAACATTGACCAATTCCAGCAAATCAATCTCTTGATTGTCGAAGGGAAGATCTTCTTTAGCATTGTTGCTCAAAGGATGATAACCTACCTGAAACAGAACAACCTGATTGACACGTCAGTACAGAAAGCTGGTATACCAGGCTTTTCTGGATGCTTGGAACGCACAAGCATGATATGGCACCAAATCCAGTCTGCAAAAAGGGAAGGAAGAGATCCGCATGTCTTATTCCTGGACCTAGCCAATGCTTTTGGATCCGTTCCCCATTCTCTCCTCTGGACAGCCTTCGAGTTCTTCCATGTGCTAAAGACCATTACAAACCTGGTCAGAAACTACTTCCAAGATGTGCAATTCTGTATTACAACAACAGAATACACAACATCATGGCAATCACAGGAAGTAGGAATAATGGCAGGTTGCACCATGGCGATGGAAGTGATCATCCGAGCTTGCAAGTGGGTCGTAGGAGGAGAGCGGCTGCAGTCTGGGTAGCCGCTACCTCCCATTTGCGCATACATGGATGATATGACCACCCTGACCTCAACCATTGCATGTACCAAGCGCCTGCTGGAAAAGCTTCAATCGAACGTAACATGGGCCTAGATGAAGTTGAAACTCAGCAAATCCAGGAGCATATCCATCATCAGAGGAAAAATCGTAGACAAGTGATTCCACATTGATGAAACATACATTCCGATGGTGTCAGAGCTGCCAGTCAAGAGTTTAGGACGGTGGTACAATGCAAGCCTCAAAGACTCAGACCAGTGTGACCAACTGAGGGAAAAAAACATCAAAGGCATTGCTAGAATAGACTAGACCTCGCTTCCTGGTAAGCTGAAACTGTGGTGCCTGCAGTTTGGATTGCTCCCCCGTCTGATGTGGCCTGTGACGATCTACGAGGTCCCCATCACCAAAGTCGAGAAGCTGGAGAAGACAGTCAGTTCATACATCAAGAAGTGGCTTGCACTCCCGCGTTGCCTCAGCAATATCGGCTTGTATGAATACAGCGTCTGGAACTGCCTGTCTCGAGCCTCACAGAAGAATACAAAAGCACCAAAGTGAGGCTGGACATGACCCTGACCGAGTCTCAAGATGAAGCGGTACAAGCGGCTGCTCCCAGACTGGCAAGTGGGAGGAAGTGGACCTCATCGGAGGCTGTACAGCAAGCAAAATCTGCTCTCAGGCATGGAGACATTGTATGACAGGTGCAGCAGGGAAGAGATGGGATTGGACTTGGGACAAGTCAACCCACATGGCACAAGGCAACATCCACCCAGAGAAGAAAGCTGGCAGTTGCTGAGGTCCGTCAGCAAGAGGAGGCAGAGAGATGCGCAAAGGCAGTCTCAGTCCAAACAGGGCCAGTGGACTACCTGGGAAAACCTGGAGCATCGTAAGCTTACCTGGAAGGATCTGTGGGAAATGGAAGGAAGCCATCTTAGCTTCATCATCAGAGCCACCTACGATGTTCTTCCCACCGCCAAGAACCTAAACCAGTGGCTTGGAGAAGATCCATCATGTTCTCTCTGCCAAACCCCAGCAACATTAAGGCACATCCTCACTGGCTGCAAAACCAGTCTTTTACAAGGCCGCTACACCTGGAAGCACAATCAGATCCTGTGACAACTGCCGATTACCTTGGAAGGAAGGAGAACTACCACTAATGCCCTCCCTCCCCCTAACGCCTGGTTTCTCAAACACCACCCCTTTTGTAAAGGCAGGACAACTTCCAGAGAAGCCATTTGCAAGAAAGGAACCGACCCTCCTGGACACTGCACAGGACTGGAAAATGCAGGCTGATCTAGACCAGAAGCTCATCTTTTCACCAGAGATCATCACAACTAATCTCAGGCCAGACTTGATCTTGTGGTCAACCTCACAGAAGTCCCTGTACATCGTGGAGTTATCTGTGCCTTGGGAGGCTGCAGTTGGTGAAGCACATGAACGCAAATGTCTGAAGTATTCAGACTTAGCAGCCGAGGCAGAGCAACGCGGCTGCCGTACCCAGCTGCTCCTTGTAGAGGTTGGTTGTAGAGGGTTTGTAGCCATGTCAACAACCAGACTGCTGCAGGGAATGGGAGTTCGAGGACAGGCCTTCCGGCAAGCCTTCAGGTCGCTGTCGGAGGCTGCCGAGCAAAGCAGCAACTGGCTGTGGCTGAAGAGGAAGGACTCCAACTGGGCTGCAAAATGACCAGCAAGAGGGGTAAAACTGAGAGGAGCGCACCTGGGACGCCAGGTGTTGCTGTTGGGCCCTCTGGAGGTGTCGTGGGCCTATCAATGAAACACCAAGGAAGGAGGGTGCCCATCTGATGACCCCAATGAAGTCTACCCCTACCCCCACTCAAGATATTAAGAAGGTGCCAATTATAGTAGGGATTGTAATATCAAGCCCTATAAGCTTAACTGATATACTTAAACGCACTTGCCTGTAAGCTGCTTTGCAGTCATCCTGTGATGATTTTTCATAGAGAGTTTCATCTTTTGGGTGATCAATTTGTAGAGAAACGATGAGTGTTTATGGGTGGTGTCCATGGCACTCTCTAAATTTCTAACTTTTTAGGTAAAATTTGCACAAAAGATAGAAGGGGTACAGAATGGAGGCTCAGTGATTGCAGGTCACGGTCTTAATAATCTGATTGAATCGTCCCAGAACAATAAAGTCAGCAAGACCAAGGAGCTGATTGTTGACTTTAGAAGGAGAAAGCCATGGATCCGTGAACCGATCTTATTGATGAGTTGGCAGTGGAGGGAATCACTAATTTCAATTTTGTATCTCTGTGTGAGGATCTGTCTTAAGCCCCACATTAATGCAACCATAAAGAAAACCCATCAATGCATCTACGTATAAGATTGAGGAGATCAATATGTTGTTAATATTCTCTTAAACCTCTACCAGTGTACAATGGAGCGCACATAGATAATTATGGCAACTCAAGCTTCAAGATCAAAGGTGATTGTAAAAGTGGCTGACACTGCCTGAGCCATCAAATTTACTGATCTTCCCACCATCAAAGGGATGTGTTGAAGATGCTGGCAGCATCAAAGGCTCACATCACCCTGCCCATTCTGTCACTTTGCTCCTTCCATCAGGAAAAAGGTATAGGAGTGTGAAAACCACAACCACCAGTTTTAAGAATAAAGTCTTCCCAACAACATCATGTTCTAGAACACTACACAACACTAACTTCAACCATGAACCATGGACTGTCTTTGGTTGCTCTGAGGACTTTGCTTTTTTTTTGCACAGATATTGAGGTTATTTATTTATTGATTTTAGTTTATTAGATGTTATCTATGAACACTGTGTTTAGTGGCCCATACGCTGCTGCAAGTAAGAATTTCATTGTTCTATTGTGGATTAAACTTTATTAACTCCTCTTCATTACACCCAGTTATTATACCGATTTGCATGTTCATTTTGTCTTTTCAGTTGAGTTCATTGAAAAGAAAATTCTCTGACTATGTAACCAGAATAGAAATGGCCAGTTCCTGAACTGGCAACCTTCACTCACTTGCCCAAATTGTGTCTTGTAACTATTCCTTCTGCTGTCAAGTTTTATTGTTGTTTTATTTAAATTCTTTGTAATTCTAAGATGGTGTTTACAAGACCAGCCAATCATCGGCAGATGACATTCCAGGAAATATCGCATCAGGCCAAGGTGCCTGTTGATGAGGTGAGTCTCGGTCTGGGTTATAGAACAGTATATAGGGACTGGCTCTATGGTCCATCATGTCTTTATCTCCTGAATGAACACTTGATTGTTATTAATTAAGGTCTCTCTGCCCACATCTCCACCTTGGTGGAAAACTCAATTTCCCTAATTTATTTGATATAGTTTCCATTTGATTTGGTCCACTGCCGCCATCTCTGAGCACTGCTGTAAGTTTGAAGAATGAGAAGTTATAGCAGAGTGACCAACACTATTTACATGAAACCACCAGCCTTTGAGGACAGTGGGGAGTTCCTTCTATCTGTCATATGTACGCTCCTTAACTTGCAAGCCATGCTGCAGTTGGCACCAGTCTAACTGCAAATCAACTGATTGATAAAAGACAAACAATTGCTATTGCTATGACTGCAGAAGAGTTTTTGAGTCCACATCACCCTTTTTCTTATTTGGAAACCAGTTTGCACTGGATCTTGTTGATGAATTTGTTTAGATGTCTTGTGTAGGTCATGCCTGGCTCGCAGGCAAAACCTCTGAAGGCCAACTGCAAGTGAGATGGGTTTACATTGGAATAGAAAGGAATAGATTACATTGAGAACATAGTGTTTTCTCACATAGTTTAATGCCAGTTACTTCCCTCCCCATCACAATTGGTAATAATTTTGCCAGGTCAAGCTTCATATATTGAATGGATAATCCCAGCAGAGTTTATTTATTGAGGTAGCTCTTGTCCAGTTTTAATGCTTAAAAGATGGTGGCAGTGATAATTACAGGCAGCATGCAGGAGAATACTTGTCTACATGCATTCTTACCTTTTGACTTGACTCTTTTATCCATTCAGGTTGAAATGTTAGTTATGAAAGCACTCTCTGCTGGCTTGGTGAAAGGCAGTATTGACGAGGTGGACCACAAGGTTCACATGACCTGGGTTCAGCCACGAGTCATGGATCTGCAGCAGGTAAGGGTATTGGACGGCAACTCTTATCTGTGACCCTTTACTTCAAACTCATTTTGATATTGAAATTGGGCAGTGGTTTTCCATGAGGAATGGAGGAAAATGGAAATATACACAAAATGCTGGAGTAACATCGGGACAGGTAGCATCTCAGGAGAAAAGGAATAGATGATATTTCGGGGATCGAGACCCTTCTTCAGAAAAACTGGATTTCTCTCCTATTTAAAAAAGAGATGTGTTTGCTCTGGAATAGTAATAGATTGATGGAGTTTTGTTAGGTATGGTTGCCAAATAATTGGGAATAAAGACAAAGGTAAACCTTTGATTAAATCTGGCACATGCAGGACCTGTGCTGGACTAGAGGATTTTCCTATTTAATTATTGAAAATTCTTTCTATTAATATGCTAACATGTTTTGTTTTAAACATCCAACAGCATTATACATTTCTTACTGAAATCAGACCGTTTCAGGGGAGCCTTGGAGCTTCAATGTCTGGTTTGAAAGGAGCAGGGAAACATTACCCAGTGAGCCAAATGCCAAACCATCGGGGTTTGTGAATACTTGCAGAGCAGATTCTCTGAGTTTTTCTGTTCATACTGTGCCAAACTAGTCTTGGGGGAATATGGCCTCCTGTTCTTGTTCCTCTGCTGCCCTGTGAACAAATACTTACGGTGAGGCATTACATTTTCACAGGTAGAAAAGGATTTGTTGTTCACTTATGCCCTCTGTAAGGAGATAGCATTATGCCTTTTTCTGCCCTTCAGAAAAATGAAAAACAAAAAAACATATTCTCCAATATGGCATCGGAAAGATTTTCGTAAATTTTCAGGCACCACATTTAAAATGAAATATGGAAACTTCCCAATTTCATGTAAAGGTTTCTGTTTTATGTAGCAACTAGATTGTGAAATGACAGAAGCTTTTGCCAGCAAAAGCAGCAGAAAGGTGAATAATAGTCTGGAAGAATCTTCTGTAGTTCAGTGGCTAATACTCCCAGCTCCTGGTCTAGTGGTCATGCGTTTAACCCAAAACATTTTTCACCCTCCTCTCTGTTGAGGTTGATGGGCTGACAAAAAGGGAATTGCAGTGCGGAGGATCCAACTTTCAGATGAGATTTTAACATAAGACCTCTGCAGATGACAAAGATGTTGACCATTTGCACTGGAAGTATTTATTATTTCCCTAAATTCCAGTAGCATTTGTAGTTGCAATCTAATTTGCTTGTTAAATCATTCTGGAACATCCTAAGATTGCGAGTCTTAGATTATAAATGCATGGATTTCACCTAATATGGTCCAAGGCAGCCGTTACGGATGCAATTGCTCCCATGCAACCCAGTTTGGAGTTGGAGAGGTTAAAAGAAAGTGTCCCAAACACATTTGATAGTGTAGTTTTAATGTGTCTGTTTTCACTTGACAGGGTAACTGGGTTCCCACCAGCATCAGTGTGGGGCTGTTAAAAATGTCCATGGAGGCGTGTGCTTGAACTGCGGGTCTAAGATATCCACAATGTAATACTGTATTTTTGAGTTATGACTTGTTATCTGTTGCAACATTTTAGCTTGTAATATTTTTAATTTAACAATATCTGGAGTTTAGCACAAATAATCCATTTTTTATGAACATCATAATCTCCCACACTTCTGGCACAGTTCGACTAGTTTTGATTCCAGAAATTAGTTCCAAACCAGCAGCATTCGTTCAGTGAAGCACAAACTAGCAGCTTCTGTTCATTAATTCCGGTATGGTAACATTGTCCAGGATGCAAAGGCAGTTCAAAGGTACACATTGTAAGAATTACAGTTCACATAGATAAATTATTAAATTTGCTGGTGAGAACATCTGTAACAACGCCCTTTCATTATATACAGATCATATGCGGACAAATAGATTAGTTTATCTTGGCATCAACTTCACCACAGACATTGTGAGATCATGGTTGATCTATCTCTCTCTTCTAACCCTATTCCTCTGCCTTCTCCCCATAACCGCTGACACTCGTACTAATCAAGAATCTATCAATCTCTGCCTTGAACATATCCACTGACACAGCCTTTTGTGGCAAAGAATTCCACAGATTCACCACTCTCTGACTAAATTGATTTCACCCCATCTTCCTAAAAGAACATCCTTTAATTCTGGGGCTACGACCTCTAGTCCTAGACTCTCCCACCAGTGGAAACATCCTCTCCACATCCACTCAATCCAAGTCTTTCACTATTCTGTATATTTCAATTAGGTCCCCCCTCATTCTTGTAAACTCCAGGAGTACAGGACCAGTGCCGACAAACGCTCATCATAGGTTAACCTACTCATTCCTGGAATCATTCTTCTAAACTTCCTCTGGACCCTTTTCAGAGCCAGCGCATCCTTCCTCAGATATGGTGCCCAAAATTGCTCAAAATGTTCCAAATGGAGCCTTACCAGTGCCTTATAGAGCCTCAACATTACATCGCTGTTTTTGTATACAAGCCCTCTTGAAATAAATGCTAGCATTGTGGTTGCTTTCTTTACTATTGATTCAACTTGCAGATTAACATTTTGGGAATCCTGCATCAGTCCCTTTACACCACCGATTTTTGGATTTTCTCCCCATTTAGAAAATAGTCTACGCCTTTATTCCTCCTACCAAAATAAATTACTTCACACTTTGATGCACTATATTCCATCTGCCACTTCTCTGCCCACTCTCCCAACCTGTCCAAGTCCTTCTGCAGAGTCCCTGCTTTCTCCAAATTACCTGCCCCACTACCTATTTTCGTATATTCCGCAAACTTGTTCCTAAACTTTGTTCAGTTCTGTAGTCTTTATTTGACTACACCTAATCATTCATACAATCAGCATTGTAGGTCATCTGATTTCGAAATGATCTTGGGCAGGTCGTGGTTTTTCAGGATTTTTCCTCAAAATACATATATTTTCCAATTGAATATGATCATTTCACAGACGCAACAGGTGCTCTTGTAAAGATGGTCAGGTCTGCACATGGAGTTAATTAATTGAGTGGATGTGGTTAAATATTCAATACATGCTACAATGTATAATGGGGAAGTCTATCTTGTATGAACTACCTGCGAACTATCCTTGGTATTACTGCTTTGAAGTTTCTTCCGAATGTTAAATTAATGGAATTCGTTTTTTATTTTAACCTTATTGTGCAATTCTTATTTGCAAAACAGACCCGGTGCTGTAAATTCTAGATGTTCCCCTCCCTAAAAACCTACCTGGATCCAACAGTAATCTGTGTTTGTTCTAATTCTTTAACTATGCTGCATTGCCCTGAAGGGATATTTGTTTATACAGGTAATGTGAAAGAGTGCAAATATTCTTAACCCTTAGGTGTCTTTTATGAAGCAGCGCCTAGAAGCCTGGTGTGCTGATGTGAAGAATATCTCCATTCTGGTTGAAGACCATGCACATGAGGTTCTTGGCTGAATCCCCATTCCAGTTGCATGTGATTTTTGTTTATTCATGCAATGTTTAAAAAAAAGCATTCAAATGTTTTGTGTTTGCTGCCAAAGCAACTAGTTAAGTTGTGTTATTTCCTTGTGAAATTTAAATAAACATACAATTCTATCTGTGTACACAGGACACAAGGAGTGATGATTTTGTGCCATTTTGTGATTTGTGATTTGTTCAAGAAATCTTTCCTTTTCAATGTGTTTCAATGCCAAAGAGTAAGGAAACAATCCTGGACCAATTCTAGGGGATAAAGGCGGACATGTTTTGGCGGAAAATATCTGGAAAACTGATCATTTGGTTTGGTGCGGGTATTGGGAAAAGAAGAGAAAAACAACTAAATGTGAAAGTACTTTCTGACGGAAGGCCAATTTTGGTTGTTGAAACATGACCTGGCACAGATAAATTAGCGAGTTCGAAATTCCGAAAACTTAAGGAATCGTGCGATTTGTCAAAGATCAAACGCAATAAAGAAAAATCGAACGAAGCGGCGTAGATACAGTGCGTATAGTTTGGGTGCGATTTTTTTTTTTTTTGGGCCTTTTTGCCTTTTTTCAAGCTTGTATTTCTCATGGCTGACAAATCACGAATGAAGCGCTGACTGTATAAACTGTGAATTCTTATCTTTATTCATGATTTATGTGTAAAAATTAATCTGAGGAATGGGAGTGCCAGGTAGCGGGAGAGCAGGGTGTAATAGCGAGATAGAGGGGGCAGATGCGAGTGAGAGACGGGGGGGGGGGGGGACTGGACCGGCAGAGGGACATTCTCGGCATCCGCACGCACACAGACACGCGCCTCATCCGCAGCCAGGATCGAAGCCTGGTCCTGCCGAACCGCCACTGGACCTTTCCCCCCGTGTCCCATCCATGCCAAGGGGGCGGCCGGAGACGTCCGAACCGAAGACACCAGCGGCCCCAGGCCCGCAGCCAGAGCGGAGAAGAAGCGCCAACCCCAGCTCAACTCTGCCTCTCCCGCCGGGCCAACCGACAGCCCCGGACCAATGACACCAGTGGCCCCAGGTCCACAGCTAGCGTGGAGAAGAAGCGCCAACCCCAGCTCAACTACGCCTCTTCCGCCAGGCCAACCCACAGCCCCTGACCTACGACACCAGCGGCCCCAGGCCCATTGTCAGCGCTGAGAAGAAAGGCCAACCTCAGCTGAACTCCGCTTGTCCCGCCGGGGAATGCCCCCCCCCCCCCCCCCCCCGGGTGCCGGCCAGCGGCGCTTCCCTGTGCCGGCTGCATGCCCGGCCCGACACCTCCGGCCATCCCCGGACAGAGACGGGACACCCAGGAGGGGACGGAGACGGCCCAGCAGCAACTCAACAGCACCGGAGACCCGGGCCAGAACTCGGACCCCGACCCCACATAGCAGCACGAACTCGCTCACTCACCAAAGCATAAAGCAATAAATACGACAAAATAATCTTAGCTTTTAACAAAGAAACGATAAATACAACTAATTCATAGTTTGAAAGCAGTATTTTCTTACCGAGAAGAATCAAATACGGATGGAAAATACGGATGAAACGAAGCTCTGATCTCACGCACAGCAGTTCAGCAGCAACCACAATGTTTATAGCGAGTGACCTATGACCTGGACATGCGCAGTCGGAATACCGAACTCGCTTATTGGAGTTGAACACTGGCAGGAAAAGCAGTGAATGAGCAGTAGAACCGCAGTTCATGTAAGATATGAAGCATTCCGTGACATTGAAAGGAGAAATCCAACTGCAGGTCCCTAGAAACTGAGAGAGGAGGCTTAAAGTGAATTGATAATACATTAGAAATCCCCAAATATGAGATGCTAGAAAAAGAAATGCAACAAGCAGAGCTTTTAGAATAGATTGGAGTGTAACAGAACCAAACCCAAATTGATGTTTAAAAACAATAAAGTAGGTCAAAGAGGGATTTTATGGGGGTCCAAGAGCAGGATTGTCACTAAACAGAATGCTGACAGCATTCCAGTAAAGAATGTAATTAAGACATTGATAGCAATCTGGAGCCTGAAAGGATCTTGTAGTGCATAGAAAACTGTAAATGCCTACACCAAATTCAGCACATTGACTGACTGATCGATGGTAAACTAGTACATTGGGAAGTGAGTAGCTGAAGGCTGAATCACGAGGGACTGAATCATTGTGAAATGTTGCACCGTCTGGCATCCTGGAGACTAATTTTTATGCGAGTTTCCATAGAGATACAATGATTTGCTAAGAAATGTGAAACTGATGTTTGACATAAGGTACTGCAGATGCTGGTTTATAACAAAAGAAAGTGCTAGAGTAACTCGGGTGGTAGGGCAGCATCTCTGGAAATCATGGATAGGTGACATTTTAGGTTGGGACCCTTCTTCAGACTGATTATGGTGGGGGGGGGGGGGTGGAGGGGGGGTGGAGAATGGTGGGAGAGAGATGCGGTCAGGCCAAAGTCTGGCAAATGATAAGTGGACACAGATGAGGGAAGGAGGATGAGATAGGAACCAGAGATGAAAAAACAAAGTGAGATCAGGAGATAGGATGCAAGAGGCACGAATTGTAAAGCCAGAGGAAGGAATGGAAGAGGATGGGGAAGAGTAAAGGAAGAAATGTGTGTGCATCCAAGTGGAGCACAGGAAAGGGGGGTGTTTGTAGGGTCTTTGATGTGCTCCCTCCTGCACCCATGCAGAACTCATGGACTTCATCAACTTCACTACCAATTTCCATCCTGCACTCAAATTTACTTGGACCATCTCCGACACCTCCCTCTCCTTTCTTGATCTCACAGTCTCCATCACAGGATATAGACTATCGACTGACGTCTAATTACAAACCCACTGACTCCCACAACTATCTCGACTACACTTCTCACCCTCTTCCTGCAAAGACTCTATCCCCCTTAGTACCGATTCCTCCGCATATGCGCCCAAGATGGGGTGTTCCATATGAGGACATCCGAGATGGCCTCATTCTTTAGGGAATGGGGGATCCCCACTCCCATCATAGATGAGGCCCTTACTCGTGTCTCCTCGGTACCCCGCAGCTCCTCCCTTGCTCTCCCCAGTCGCAATAGAGTCCCCCTAGTCCTTACCTTTCACCCCATCCGCTGTCGCATACAACACAATCCTCCAAAATGTTCGCCTTCTCCAATGGGATCCCAACACTAGTCACATCTTCCTATCGGCACCCATTTTTGCCTTTCGCAGAGACCGTTCAGGCAATCAGGCAATTGCAGCCATCAGGCAATCAAAACGAGGATGAATGCTCGACAGGCAGCACCTCATGTCAGCGTTGATCACAAGCCTATTACGTACCTTCGTTTTCAGAGTTACCATGGTTGAGAATTCAGCCTCACAGCGATAGGTTGAGGGGGAATGGACCAATTGGGTCAGGGCCCTCTTCGAAAGAACAGGACAGTCCTTCACTCTCAGCCAAAACGTGGCGAGCTCTTATTCCATGAAGTCACTCTTGAGCTGCGCATCTTCACGAATTCTGTAAAATTCAACCTTCACAGTCACATCAGTATCGCTGATGGCACCTTCTTCAACGAAAAAGGGTCAGATGATCTACTCGTCACGAGGGCGGCCGTCCAGTCTGGGGAAGTAACGTTCGATGGCTTCACTAATTGCCAGAAGGTGGGTTGAGATCTCGTGGAAGTGGCATCTGGCGTAGCATCCAGGAGAGTCGACATCTCAGGGAAGATAGTCGTGTCACCGTCCAGGACTCTTGTCACTTTGTCATGAGCCGTGTGTAGCATTGGTAGGTTTCCTTGAAGTGACAGCTTCAAGGAATTCTCCTCGGCGAAGAAGTCAGCCAAGTAAGCAACCATCATCACGAACAGTTCATCTTGCATCTTTTCATGAAGCTGATTCTCCTTCTCAGTACACCCTCTCTCCAACACAGCGCTATTTATCTTGAAGTTGAATCACACGATTGAGAACTTTACCACCCGAAAGCCAGTGCACCTCTGTGTGGAATATCAGAACAGTGAAATTGGAGCCCATTTCTTCACACATTGCTTTGAAGATTCTTGAGTTTGTTGCGCTCCCTCGGATCTTCAATCTTCACCACATCAGAAAGCACTTCTCGAAGACCCGGAGGGAGAGTCTTCATCGCTAAAGCATGGCTATGTATCATACAGTGGGTGAAGGAGACATGCGGAGCGACATCCTTCACGAAGGCTTGGAAGCCGGATCTGCATCCGACTATGGGAAGTGCCCCATCTGTACACTCCCCGACAAGGCATTCCCAGCCAAGCTCATGTTTGATGAGGAAGGCTTCCAGCATTCTGAACACATCTTCTCCCCGAGTGGTAGTAGCCAATGGCTCCAAGAACAGGTACTCTTCCTTCATGGCTTCTCCATCGAGGTAACAAGCGTAGACTAGCAGTTGGGAACATGAGGCAATATCTGTTGACTCGTCCAGTTGCATTGAATACACTGGACTGCTCTTCACAGCGCTCACTACTTGCAGCAGAATATCATTACTCATATCCAAGATTTGACTCTCATTCGAAAGGGAAATCTGCCTGAACTTGTTTGGCTGCTGTTCCCCCAACACCAACTTTGCTGCTTTGAGAAGGCATGACTTGATAAGTAGCAATGTTACAAAATTTTGAGATTTAAAAAATCAAGTCTGCAATTTATCCCATCAGATAAAGCATAAAAAGAAGTTTAATTTGACACCTAATTCACTTTCGTATCTTCAGTATTTAAAAAGTTATGGCCACCTTCATTCTCGGAAATTAGCATCTTGTTCCCTATTGCTTTTCCATTGACTTAACTCAAAAGCTGTGATCGAGGACAGTCAAAAGCCCACAACTTTCTTAAAAATTAAGAGAACTGAATTAACTTTTCAGTTGTTATAGATTAAAGCATTCTGAAACAAATATGAAACAATCTTACTTGGATGATCTGAAATTAAAGCATATAATTAGTTACTTACCTAATTGTAGCTAACTTCAAAGTTCAATTACTAGATCTAAACATCTATCCATTTCTTAAGAAAAGGTTAACATTTTTAAATAGCCTAAGTGTCCAAATAACATTCACACAAGAATTCACAATATAACATGATTTTTAAATCTTGTCATGAATTTATAGGCCAAATGGAAGGAATTTAATGTTTAATTCCCGTAAATTAATGGGCATTTAAATCATCTTGCGAGTGTGTTTTTGTGCAACGCGATCGATTGGAAGATTGCAATTGGAATTTGAACCCCATATCGGCAGGAAAAACTGCCGGTTCGTATGGGGCCAAAATCAAATTTTCACCAAGTATATTTTGATTAAAGTCATCCTAAGAAGCAAGTTTATATGTAAAATATACGACTTACCCCGTGTTTTGTCCCCTACTTGAGATCCGTCCCGTTGTAGGCGTTGAGGGCGTTAGAAGTTGCTTTTTATTTTACTCCAGCGATTACATTGTCCAGCGATTTTTATTTTTTATTTTTTATGTATTTTTATTTATTTATTTTTTTTGCCACACACACCCGCCAGTTAAAATTTCCCGCTTTATTATGGATCACAATTTCTACGAATTATGATATAAAACTGTAGGTTCACACAAAATGTGAATGCTACTCTTCACAAAATATATGCAAACATTTTCTGAGATTTCAGGAAATTTCCGGCCCCACTCCTTCGGCTCCCGAGCCCCCTTTTGGACTCCGAGCCCGTGTATAATGTACCCCCTGCACCCCGTCTCATAGGCCCTGTGTGTACGTAAGCGCATATGCGAACAAAATACTGTGTGTGGTATGTACCTATGTTAGATTCCTAAAAATGGGCTCAACAAATTGATGTTATTTACAACCCCTTCATGACCCCCGGAAAAACCCCAAACGACCCCCAGGTTAAGAACCACTGGTCTACATTCTGATTATTTACGGATGAGCTCATTGAGCGTAGATGGGTCCAAGTGGAATTAATTCATAAGAGAGCATTTTACTGGGTAATTGCTGTAGTGGCCATTTGGCTTGTTTTGTGTGTCATTGATGATGGCACGTGTCTTAAATTTTACACGGCCCATAATATTGTGGCGTGTTTATGACGTATTTTTGGGCGTGTTTGGAGCAAAGTTTTTATTTTTTTTATTTTATTTTTTTTAATAAACTTCCGAGAACGGAAGTCCAGTCGATTGTTCTTCAACAGCTGGCAGCCCGAAGAAGTTCGCCTCCGGCAGGAGAAAACGGCATTTTAATCCCGCCCTCCCCCCCCCCCCCCCCCCCAAAGGCGCCAAAGTCGCGCACACGGCCAGTGGCAGAACTGCAGCGCCGCTGAAGTTAAGTTTTGTAACATCGCTATGATAAGCCTTTCACCGATGCTATGAGGTTTCTTAGTCTGTGTGATTCGATAAGCAATCCGGTATGAAGCCTCCAACGCTGCTTCATTTTGATCAGGGCAGTGACCCATCGAAAGTGGCTTCTTTTCGTTTGAAATAGTCCACGCTCTTCCCCGCCAGGTTGCTGTGACAAGACTCCAAATGGATCTTCAGTTTGCTGGGCTTCATGCTCTCGTGGCTCAAAACCTTGGCACAGATAACACATTGCGGCTTGACCACGGATTTTTGAACAATGCTTGTGAAGCTGAACTTGAGAAATGCTTCACGATATGTGCACGTCTGGGAAGACATGGTTCACAACACACACAGTTCGCGTGTGTATATGCAGGGTCTACCCCTTCATGACCCCCAGAAAACCCCCAAATGACCCCCAAGGTGGTCACGATCTCCAGGTTAAGAACCACTGGTCTACATTCTGATTATTTACGGATGAGCTCTTTGAGCGTAGATGGGTCCAAGTGGAATTAATTCATAAGAGAGCATTTTACTGGGTAATTGCTGTAGTGGCCATTTGGCTTGTTTTTGTGTCATTGATGATGGCATGTGTCTTTAAATTTTACACGGCCCGTTATATTGTGGGTGGGATTTATGACGTATTTTTGGGTGTGTTTGGAGCTAAGTTTCTTGCGCAGAAGCTTAGTTTTTAGTTTAGTTTCGGACCAGCATGGAGAAGGTTTACCCTTTGGCCATGCGAAGTGTAACGGAGACACGAGGAGTTTTCTAACGTTTAAAGTGATAAGCTGGAGTTCGATGAAGATTATAGTAACGTGTCGGAAGAAGTTTGGATGTATCTTATTGTTTTTCATCAACAATAAAGAATTTATTCATCAAAAGACTGTTTTGGAAGATTTGGCTGTGAAGAAGCTCTGAAGTTCTCTGACTGTGAGCTCGCATGCGTACGAACACATTCCCCTTAACCATGTAGTCCATTTAGCGGCTAGAGGGAGTAATCTCTTGAACGATATAAAAATCAGCCGCTACATTAAGTCAAAGGATCCCACCCACCAGGGGGGTGAATGCCAGTCCCTGAGAGTGGGACAGAAGACTGGGCTAAGATCTCGAAAGAGGTTTTGTCCAGAATACCGGTTCCAGCTGAGGAACAGAAGACAATACTGGTTCCAGCCGAGGAACTGAAGACAATAGATCTCAGCCAGAGAAGGCCTGGAGGTCTATCGACAGCATTGAGGCTTATCTGAAGATCTAAAGACATCATCACAGAAATTGTGAGTAAAAATCGACTGTTCTTTGAATTGAAAAGAACTGCAAAGCTTTAATTTTAAACGGCTTCTGTAAAAAGAGCCAGAAAGTGGAAATTGTTTTGAAGTCTTGATAACACGCATTCCTTTCGAACTATCGTCATCTTTAAGCCCATGGATGTTGGAGAGAAGTTGTCTACAATATCAGTTTGTTATTGTTCCAAGAAAATATGTTTACATAAAGTTGGAGCAGAATTCAGAGAAGACTCTGTTCGTTCAATTTAAAGACATGGTGATCTGCCAAGACCTCTTTAAAATCATGGTGCCAGAGGATGAAGAAAGAGCCATGCCTGAGGAACCACGAGGTGGCGACGAAAGACCAATTAGACAACTTAAAATCACTGAGAAAGGCCAGGTTCTAGCTGAAGGGAGCCGAGAAGGAGGGAAAACTCGATATGGGAACAAGTTAACGAGTCAATTGATAGCTACAGAAATCTAATGTATCAAGAAGAAACAGATAATTCACAAGCTGCCTATTTGAAAGAAATTCAGAAGGAGAGAAACGAATTATGGTAACAGATTACCAGATTAATTGAGAAACAGAAGAAATTAATGGAATCAGAACAGAACGTGATCAAGGTGAAATTTAATATGTGCCAACTATTGAACCTCTGCCAGGAGGTTGGCAATAAACAAGATGTGCTCAAGAAGGAACTGCAGATGCTGGAAAATCGAAGGTACACAAAAATGCTGGAGAAACTCAGCGGGTGCAGCAGCATCTATGGACCGAAGGAAATAGGTAGTCTGAAGAAGGGTTTCGGCCCGAACCGTTACCTATTTCCTTCGCTCCATAGATGCTGCTGCACCCGCTGAGTTTCTCCAGCATTTTTGTGTACCAACAAGATGTGCTGTTGTGTTTACAGCCGTCTCGGGAAGAACGCATAAGACACACCCAATGGGAGGAAGACTGGGTGAAGATATTCAAAGGTTTTATGGATAAGGCAGAGGAGTGGTTATCTGAAATTATGCCACAACTTACGAGCTTAGTAGCTGGAAGTGCGATGCAACAAAGTGCCAGAATGGAAGATGAGATTGCACCTGGGGATAGTATCTCTAATATACCTCCACGAGGATCAAGACATAAATCTGGTTCTTCAGCCAGTTTGGTATCAAGGGTTTCTGCCCGATTGGGAGTTGAAGCTGACCAAGTAGCTCTCTCAATAGAAGCGGAGGCCCTGAGGATGAAACATGATATTGAGCGAGAAGAAGAAGAGATGAGGCGACGAAAGGAACAACTGAAACTAGACACAAAGATGGCGGTGTCCAAAGCAAAGAAAGAGATATTGGAAAGAAAGGGTTCAAGGTGCAGCTCTAGATCATTGAAGACAATGAGCTCTGGACCAAGAGGAAAAACTGCTCCAAGTGAGTCAGCAGTTGGATCAATTCCACAATCGAGGTCCATCGGATTTCATGGCTTTGAAAACCCATTGGAACAGAGGAAGATGGGTTAAACCTCTTCTCAGCAAATGAGTGCTAGATCAAAACAAACTACTAATGGAGCATCTGTGGATACACGACAAACCAATAGCGGAACACGATTGTCCGAGGCCTGGTGCACAGGCTCGAGCAGGCCAGTTTGAGTCACAAAGGCCTGTTTTCCAACAGGTGGAGCCAAGCCAAGGTTATCAGGATGGATTTTTGGCATTGGCGAAAATGCAAACTGAATTCAACCAGATCATAGCTCGACAAAATACCTTTCTCATTCTACCGCCAGCAGAAATTCCTAAGTATGATGGAGATCCTTTCATCCGAGGTATGAAGCTTTTGTATGGGCATTAGAAGTATTAGAAACGAAAATTACAGATGAAAAGGAGCGCTTACGATTTCTGGTGAAGTACACAAGTGGAAGTGTTCAGGTACTTGTAGAAAGTTGTCAAAATGAGCCAGACAGCCATGGCTATAAAAAGGCGAGAAGGTTACTTAAATAACGTTTTGGCAATGAACAGAGGATTGCTAACGCATACATGGAGAAGGCCCATTCTTGGAAAGAAATCAAGCCGGAAGATGGGGAGGCATTGATTATGCAATATTTTTGAGAGGTTGTTGCAGCTCGACGAAAAATCTCGGCCACATGGAAGAAATGAATCTTGCTAGTAATACTAGAATTATCATTAGCAAGTTGCCCAGAAGACTGAGAGAAAGGTGGAGATACAAAGCAGGCGGAATAATGGATGAAAGGAAGCAAGTAGCCAGGCTACCAGACCTGGTGGAATTCTTAGAAAGAGAAGTACGGTACATGTTAGAGCCACACTACGGGACTATTGAAGATCATAAACCGATTGCAACTAACAAAGGTTCTACCTTTACCAAAACTGAAGAAAGATCAGAACCTAAGAGAAGTAGTTTTGCTATCACAACCATACCTCTGGGAAAGACAGATGGAATGAAAGGAAATGTATCTACTAGCAAGCAAATAGTAGTTTGTTTGTTATGTGATGAAGTTGGTCACGCCATAAGATGGTGTCGAAGATTCAAGATGAAAGAATATGAAGACAAGATGAATTTCTTGAAAGAGAAGGGAATCTGTTTTGGATGTTTGAAAAAAGGATATATGGCGAGAAACTGTAAGAGTCCTATGATTTGTTATAAGTGCAGGAAATCATCCTGAAGTATTCCACACATAGAAGAAGGACTATCAGAGCAAATGTAAAAGGAAGAACTGGGACAAATAGATGAAGAACTATCAGAGCAAATGGAAGAGGATGAACCGGAGCAAACGGAGCAGAAGAAGAAACGAATTACTAGTGATGCTATCACCTCGCCTCAAGTAACTGATATTGGGGCCGGTATTGAAGCTTGTAAATTTTCTATCTTACCAGTACAGGTAAGAAATAGTAAACCAAATACAGTGTTGCAAACATCTGCTTTTCTGGATCACGGAAGTTCGACTACCTTTTGCTCAGAAAACCTGCCGAGAAGGCTGAACATCACAGGAGAAGAGACTAATTCGATTAATTACCATGACTAAAGATAAAGAGAGCAGGAGTCATTACTTTACGAGTATGAAGATATCCAGTTTGGATGAAGATAATTTCATACCAATATCTGAAGTGTTTACACATGGAACCATGCCTGTTGATCGTCAAAATATACCAAGACTTGAAGACTTGAAACAATGGCCTTACCTGAAGGAAGTCAAGATATCTGAAATAAATTCTAGTGTTGATCTACTTATCGGAACAAATGTTTTGAAGGCATTGGAACCTATACAGATTGTTAAGAACCAAGGCGATGGACTGTATGCTACGAAAACTCGACTTGGATGGGTTATCTATGGCTCCTTGAAAAGGAACTACGAAAACGAGAATCAGAGGAACTATCCTACCATTGCTGTTAATCAAATATCTACTGATAAATTAGAAAAGCCGGTGATGAAGCAATACCATCATGACTTCAATGAAAGTACCAGCAAAGAATCTGAAAAGATGTCGAATGAAGAGTTGAAGTTCATGGATATTATGAACTGCTCAGTAAAGATTGACGGACACTATTGTCTGGACTTACCTTTCAAACAAGAAAGTGTTAATCTTCCAAATAATCGTAGTAAGGCTGAGCATAGCCACCAGAATTTGAAATGTAAGTTTGGCGAGAATACTAAATTTCATGAAGTAAGAATCTCTTTGAAGAATAATTTATACAAGGATGATTGCTTAAGATCCATGTCTACTGAGCAGGAAGCAATTCTACCAGTAGAACATCTGACTTTTCTTTGCAAGAAGGGAGGATTCACACTTTCCAAGTAGATCAGTGACAATTGTGAAAGCATTCCACTAGATGATAGAGCCAAAGAAACCAGACAGTTGGATTTGGCCAAAGACAATCTGCCAATGGAAAGAGCATTGGGAGTTACTAATGTACAACTGAAACATGTTAACACAGAAGAAAATTCTGCGAATGAAGTTTCCAGAGAACTGACGGCGAACCGCTTCTTAAGCGATAAGAGATGGATCAATGAACTAAAATCTCTCTAAGTCAGACAGAATGGTCAAAGCTTGAGCTGGTATTTGAAATCTCTGCTAATGATCCGGAAATTAAATCAAACCTAACGGTGAACTTTATTGCTAAAAATCCTGTTTTTCTCTCAAAGGATTTTCACGCTTCAACATTGTTGTTACAACATATTCATGAATTGATCGGACATGGAGGAAGACGTTTCATGCTATCAAAGCCTTGGACTGTTATATTTTGGACTATATACTGGGCATCATGCCTGATTTTAAGGGTTGGGTGCGCACGGTACGACTTTAAACTAAAACCAGTGTTTTAATAAGATTAGTAATCGTTATGCTTGCTTCTAGAAGGCGAAAGTGAAGTTGGAAGAGTCGATGAAGAATTTGGATATATAGTGCATGTTATTTTTTTCTCGTTAGTTTTGTGATTAGTATCCCCGCCTGTGACGCGGGAGGCCGGGATTCAATTCCCCGATGAGGAGCCACGGGGTTCAATTCCCTGACTTTTTGCTTTTGATATGTTAAGCTTTCATGGCTACGTTTTTGATGTATATTAATAATTGCCTCGTTATATACTCGGAACAATTAGGGGCTGGTATGTAGTGGCCATTTGGCTTCTTTTGTGTGTCATTGATGATGGCATGTGTCTTTAAATTTTGGACTGCCCGTTATATTGTGGGTGGGATTTATGATGTGTTTTTGGCCGTGTTTGGAGCTAAGTTTCTTGCGCAGAAGCTTAGTTTTTAGTTTAGTTTCAGACCAGCATGGAGAAGGTTTACCCATGCGAAGTGTAATGGAGACACGAGGAGTTTTCTAACGTTTAAAGCGATAAGCTGGAGTTCGATGAAGATTATAGTAACGAATCGGAAGCAGTTTCATCAACAATAAAAAATATTCATCAAAAGACTGTGTTTTGGAAGATTTGTCTGTGAAGAAGCTCTGACGTTCTCTGACGGTGAGCTCCCATGCATATAAAGACATTCCCCTTAATCATGTAGTCCATTTAGCGGCTAGAGGGAGTAATCTCTTGAACGATATAAAAGTCTGCCGCTACAATTGCTGCAGTGCCCTCCATAATGGTTGGGACAAGGACCCATCATTTATTTATTTGCCTCTGTACTCCACAATTTGAGATTTGTAATAGAAAAAATCACTAGGTGAACGTGCACATTGTCAGATTTTATTAAAGGGTATTTTTTATACATTTTGGTTTCACCACGTAGAAATTACAGCTGTGTTTATACATGGTCCCCCCATTTCAGGGCACCATGATGTTTGGGACACATGGCTTCACAGGTGTTTGTATTTGCTCAGGTGTGTTTAATTGCCTCCTTAATGCAGGTATATGAGAGCTCTCAGCACCTAGTCTTTCCACCAGTCTTTCTATCACCTTTGGAGACTTTTATTGGTGTTTATCAACACGAGGACCAAAGTTGTGCCAATGAAAGTCAAAGAAGCCATGATGATACTGAGAAGCCAGAATAAAACTGTTAGAGACATTAGCCAAACCAAAATCAATTTTGGCTTACCAAAATCAATTTTGGCTTACCAAAATCAACTGTTTGGAACATCATTAAGAAGAAAGAGAGCACTGGTGAGCTTACTTACTTATGTTGTTTAGGGATTCAGGGTTGGATAAGATGACAGAGAATTTTTCAAGAAGATGAAAGCCTTTATTTGCAAACATCGGCTGGAACATTCAGAGATGACACCACCTGTCCGTTCTCTAATTGCTCTCCGATTTACAGAAACAGGCTGCTTTTTATTACAGTTTCACCCATATCTTTTCTACCTTATCTTGCATGCTGCACTCCTTTCGCATCAATCTATCTTCGATTCAAATATTCTCTGTCTCACCACCATTAACTTCCGACCTTGGTTCAGTCTTATTAAATTTTACATTTCCCATCATATCTCTTCCTCTTTCGCCACCCTTAAATTCCAACTGTTACTCTAATCTCCCAGCTATGTCTACTTTGCCACCCTTATGTTCTAGTTACAGCCAAGGTACACACCATATTATAATGTTACACATTAGTTTATAAGTTGAGTACAAAGACACAAATGTATTTATTAAGAATACAAAGATGCAAAAGTAGAAATAAGTAACTTGTTTAGTGTCTTGATTACTAGATAAATGATTTAATTAAATGCTGCTAAATGACTAACAATCACGTGAGGCTACTCTAAAATAAGCTGATGTCTGATTACGTAAAATAGCTGACTGCTGCTATGATAAATGTTTTAATTAAGCTATGTATTCTATATAACTTCCATACTAATCGCAAAGGGACTGGCAGGCCAAGGAAGACCTCCACAGCTGATGACAAGAATTCTCTCTATAATAAAGAAAAGAAAACAGACACCTGTCTGACAGATCAGAAACACTCTTCAGGAGACAGGTGTGGAATTGTCAATTACCACTATACTCAGAAGACTTCATGATGCAAACCACTGGTTAGCTGCAAAAATAGGATGGCCAGGTTACAGTTTGCCAACAAGTACTTACAAGAGCAACCACAGACTGGAAAAAAGTCTTGTGGACAGGTGAGATGATTAACTTATATCAGAGTCATATATCAAAAGCAAAGTATGGAGGAGAGAAGGAACTGCCCAAGATCCAAAGCATACCACCTCA
This sequence comes from Amblyraja radiata, assembly GCF_010909765.2. NCBI lineage: Eukaryota > Metazoa > Chordata > Chondrichthyes > Rajiformes > Rajidae > Amblyraja > Amblyraja radiata. The sequence continues at coordinate 26,151,884 of NC_045979.1, read as the reverse complement.
TCTGTGAAACACGGTGGTGGGGGTGTTATGGCATGTATGGCTGCTGAAGGTACTGACTCACTTATCTTCATTGATACAACTGTTGATGGTAGTAGCATAATGAATTCTGAACTGTATAAACACATCCTATCGGCTCAAGTTCAAACAAATGATGGGGGGGGCACTGTAAGTGACATTTACGCCCGGAGCAGTGGTAACAGGATTCGGGCCCGCTGTCGAGGATTGACCAATGAACAGTGATCCATTGCTGATTTATTTTCAATCGATCATTCTGCAATTAATTATCATGTAGCCGTTTCAGTTTGTACTATTTAACTGATTGTCCACAAAGTGACCCGCGGCAGAACAGATTCATTGATTGAATTGTTGGTTGAACCATTGGAAACGACTCTGTCAGATTATTTAATTGTGAACTGATTGAATGGAAATGCTAAATGGCTATTGATTCAATGTAAAATCGGTACTGAAGTTTCGTAACCAGCAAAGTCATCACACCTTGGTGTACACTGTAATGCTACAGCGGAGCAGGTAAAGCATTCTAACTGCGATGGCAGGAGGTTGCCCGAGCCTGCCCATGCACAAAGTGCTTAAGACAGCCCTCTTGGCATGCTCCCGACCATCTGTAAAAAGATGGAAAACAGTGGTGGTTGACACAAAATTCTGGAGTAACTCAGTGGATCAGGCAGCATCTCTGGAGAAAAGGAATTGTTGATATTTCGGGTGGAACCCCTTCTTCAGTCGGGGATGGTGGGAACTAGAGGTCTGAAAAGGTTCGGAAAAAATCAGAGCCGGCGCCGATGACCACGGAAAGGTGGAGCCCACAATGATCCATTGTTGGCTGTGGAAGTGGTGATAAAGAAGGGATGTTTGAATGTGAACAGTGGAACTGACAGAATGACTAGGGTGGGTGGGAGAAAGGGAATGCCAGGTTTACTTGAAATGAAAGAAATCAATATTCATACCGCTGGGTTGTGAGCTGCCCAAACGAAATGTGAATTGTTCCTCCAATTTGCGTTTAGCATCACAATGTCACCAACAATGGTTACATTGTTCAAGAACCGCGACTTTTCCAATAGCAGACTGACGTGCCAAGTTTAAGCTTCGCGCGAAAGTGATTGACTCCAAACAGTCTTGGGTAGAACTGCTGACTTCAGGGCCTGTCCCACCAGCATGCGATTGCATGCGTCTAGCGCGACCAAACGGAAGCGGTGTTCGCGGTAAGTACGCGCAAAGTTCGCACGTGACGTAATTTACGTCTAATTCGCCAATCAGCTTGGCAGGAGGCGGGCCGACTGAATTTGGACGTTGCACGGTATCGGGCGGTGACGTCATCGCCCAACGGCACGCCGGGCGGCGACGTCATCGCGCAAAGCCACGAGCTAGGCGTACGCCTTCAAGACGCTGCGTACGACGTCGAGATGCTGCGTACGCCCGTCGAGACGTTGAGTACGGCCTCGATGCGGCTGCGGGCCGACAGGCCGTTGATGCGCGGAATTTTCGAACAGTGCAAGATTTTTGGAGCCCCGCACAGCTCCATACGCCTCCGCCGATCGAAGTGGGACCGGCCCCGCGAGGCCGTACGCCTCGAGCGATCCCGTTCGGTCGCGCTAGACGCATGCGATTGCTGGTGGGACAGGCCCTTTCCAGAGACAAAATACAAGCAACCACCTCAAAGCAGCAGTTAATGGACAATCAAGGAATTTACGTACAATTAAACTCAATAGAAAGTGGGTGAGCTTAATGTACTGAGATGTGCTCAGTACATTAAAAGTGCCTGTAGTTGTGAGGCCAATCATGTTGGTGTCTGGACATGGACGATACAGTGACCCGGTTAATAGGCCTGCTGCCTCACAGCGCTAAAGCCCCGGGTTCGATCCCGACTGTGGAGATATTCTCCGGGTGCTCCAGATTATTTCTACATCCTAAAGATGCGCGGGTTTAATTAGCCACTGGGGTCAAGGAAAGAGCATTCACGTCGCAGCCCTGTTTCCACGAATTTTTCCACCACCACTGTAAGATTGCCCCAACTCTGTTGGGAGTGGATGCGAAGGTGGAATCGCGTAGAACTTGTGTGAATGGGTGATCAATGGACTCGCTGGTCAGAAGAGTGTGTCTTTGAATCAATCTCAATTGTTACAAAAAAGTTTGGTTATCGCCAATGGGTGCAGGAGTAGGCCATTTGGTCCTTCGAGCCAGCACCATTTGGCCCTTCGAGCCAGTTATCTCCAGCTCCTCCCCATCGCTGATCGTCACAATGTTTTGTTCCATTCGCAAATTCTTTGGGATGGTGGTGCTCTCTGTGAACATGGTGCACAGTTCATAAATGCATAAATTCTAGGAGCAGAATAAGGCCATTTGGCCCTTCACGTCTGCTCTGCCATTCAATCGTGGCTGATCTACATTTCCCTCAACCTCATTTTCTTGCCTTCTCCCCATACCCCTGACATCCTTACTAATACCCCCCGATGTCCTTGCCAGTTAATACTGGCAAGCATTGGGCTAAAAATTAGGATGGAGCATTTGCACCACACAAAGATGATACTATTAACATCTCCAACGGACGGTACATGGTTTCTTTCTTTGACGGGATGATTGCTTCCATGTTCTATTGTTACATCCTGACTACGTTGTGGTAAATCCTCAAGCCTTGTCTAATAACTGCACACCATACAGCCCCAAACGCATAGAATGATCGGGTAATGGCCACCTCAATGCTCCCGTCCAAGTTGCACACTGACTTGATTTACAAACCCATTAAGGTTCCTTTAAATCATTGACTCAAAATCCTGGAACCTGGCCGTGGGAATAGCTTTACAGCAAGGACTGCAGGCGTATGAGAAGGTGGATCACCACCACTTACTGACTCGCGGGGAATTCGGAATGCCACCTTGCCGGCAATAGCCACATCCTACCGATGGATGAAGTTAAACACCAGTATTAATTACGATTGATCACTGAAAAGTGATATGCTGTGTAGTGTGTCGAACGGCTGGATAACCCTGACTTGATTTATAATTTTTTAATTAGATGACAATTCATTGAGGCAGGCTACACGGGTAACATAAAAATGGTCAGGATCAGGATTGGAAGTTCGCCGCCCGTCAGGTGGAAGCAGTGAGATGTGTAAGGGCAGTAGCTCAGGTTAAGCAGGGACAGTGGATGAACTGGGAAAGTGTAGAAAAGAGGAGGTTTAGCTGGAGGTGGTGCATGGAGACGGTTCATGTAAGTTTCCTTATAAGGGTTTTTTATAATGTGCTGCCTTCACCGCAGAACTTCAAGCAATGGGTAGGTCGGAACCCGGTGTGTCCCTTGTGTTCGGAGGTGGCAACTTTGAGGTATATTTTATCAGGATGTAGGACAAGTCTTTCTCAGGGTTGGTATACTCGGTGGCATAACCAGGTATTGAAGTGTATAGTTGCAGCTATGGAGAGGAGCAGAGTACCGCTGAATTCAGTAAGCATCAGGACTGGGAATGTAGCGATTCATTTTGTCCGTAAGGGAGAGAAAGGTAGAGGAGGGAAGTTTCCAGATAGGTATGAGTCAGGCCAGTTAAGGGGAGCCAATGATTGGGAGATGTGGGTAGCTTTAGGAGGAAAGCTTGTTGTACCACAGGAAATAATTACTATTGGTTTGAGGCCTGATATATGGTTGTCAAATTGCCAGAACTTGCCAACAAGCACAAGATCTTGCTTCACTGGCGGTGAGAGGGCCCTTCTCATCAGATCCTCCATGTAAGGTTGGATTATTACTTCCAACACACAGTGTCTTCTGGGTGACTGCGACGCGCAGAAGACGGTCACCACCTCCAAGGATTGTGGATTTGCTAAGAGGATATGGTGCAGGATGAAAAGTAATTCACCCAGAGCAACTGTAACGGAGGACTCTGATATCTGGGTTGATCTCTGAACTCGTGGAGATCAACTTTGGAAGTGTTGCTGGAAGATCGTGAACTCGGTCAATTAAGCTATTTAGTCTGCTGGAGATATGTTGTTCGTCCACCAGTTGGTTCTTAAGCACAGTGAGATGTCCGCAAAGCAATGCTGCCGACTGGCCTAGTCCAGACTCCAGGAGTTCCTGCTGAAGGATGCACGGAAGCTCGGTGTAACCAAAGCAGTGGCTCTGTTTTATTAGCGTTGTTTTATTGTTGTCACCTGTACCGAGGTATAGTGAAGGACCGCAAAGTTTTTGAGTCGGCTGGGAACCCCGAAGACAACGGAAGGGGGTATTACCCCACGATGGCACATGGGTGGTATTGGCGCATTGTACAAATAAAGAGAGGAACCGATGCCCCTGTGCATAGATCCAGCAAAACTGGGTGTACAGACAGAACCACACTAAGAATGCAAATAACTTTTGTTATGTTCTTTTATGCACAATTCAATGTGAAAAGTTTAGTTTTGATCAAAAATGTTGTTAAGAATAGCACGACAGCCGCGTGAATTCAAGGATTTGGAGCCAGTGATCCACTTGTTTATATCATGTCAGTCGTGTCCTTGGCTACCTTTACTTTAATTGAGGGGGCCATTATGTGGCCGCTGTAGATCAGTGCATGCTCCTTTAACATAGTGACCTTACCCTACTAACCACTCCCCATTGTCTCCTGTATAATTGTAGCTTCCCCGCCTCTAGCTCGCTCTCTAGTCCCAGTGATGACCACGGACAGCTAGAGCACAATGTGTGTAATGAGTTAATAAAGATACTTAGTAAGAGACTTTGTGTGTCGAACAATATCTTCTACATGGTGTCAGAAGTGGGATACTCTGTCAGGGGGTCCATGGGGGCCTGCACCAGGTGGATGTCGCGGTGAAAAGAGACCAATCCAAAGTCCTGGCATGCATGGGCGCCCAGCAGGGTGACGTTATCAGAGTCCAGCAGGAGGAAAGTGAGGGGCCGAGAGGTCTTGAGAACTGTGCAGATAACCATGGCCTTCCCCACGGTGACCAGAACACCTCCCCCATAGGCATGAAGGCGGGAGTCATCGGGAGTCACCTTCTCCCCCGAGCTTATCTGTTTGAAGAGGCGAACAGACATAACGTTGGCAAACGCATCAGTATCGACCTTGGCCGGGAAGGAGTGTCCATTAACAGTAACGTGTACGGAGGGATTCGTTATCAAAGCAGGTGCACTCAAAAGCGAAAACACCGCCGGATCACCATGGGAGGAACTCGTATCAGAATCAGGGAGTTCGAGCTGGTACTGGGAACCAGGCGCGCTATCACAGTCCGCAAGATTGTTTAGACTCCTTCTAGGAGCAGGGACAGGTTTCCCACGAGAACGACAGGCTGCAGAAAAATGGTTAAGTTTCCCGCAGGAGTTGCACGTTTTACCCAGCGCTGGGCAAACGTACTGGTGCGAGGAGAAATTACAATTTTGGCATCGACGAGGGGTGACCTTAGCGGGAGCAGAGGGGGTTAACTGGCGAGGCGGGCTATTGATCCGCCGGCGGCCAACGGTACCGGTGAAGTTGATGTCCTGGGACGCCTGGTGAGATACGGAGCCGACCGCAGAGGCCATACGAGCCGAATGCATGGCATCCTTTAGCGTGAGGTCGGGCTTCATTAGGAGATCTTCGCGCAGCTTTGAGTTTAGGAGACCGTTGACCAGGACGTCCCTGATCAATTCGTCCGTAGTAATCGCTTCAAGGTGGCACCGCCGAGCCATATGTCGCAAAGAGGCAATGAAAGCGTCAATGTGCTCACCGGGAACCTGGCGCCTTGTGAAGAACTTGAAACGCTCAATAATGTAATCAATAATGTCACATCACCAGCAGCCCCGAGTACCCGCAGAGCAACGGCCTTGCGGAGCGCGCTGTCCACAGCGCCAAGGAGCTGCTGGAACATTGCCGTCTTGCCCATTCGGACTTCTATCTTGCCCTCCTCAACCTCCGCAACATCTCCCGAGACCCCGCACTTGGTTCGCCTGCCCAGCGCCTCATGTCCCGCACCACTAGACCCCCTCTCCCGGTTTCTCAGGAATCTCTAAAGCCCGCTGTCCGCAGCCCTGCCGCTGTCAAGGAGCGCATCATCGAGAAACAGGTCATCCAAAAGCGCTCCTTTGACAAATCTTCCCGACTGCTTCCCCGTCTGTTCTCAGGCCAGGTTGTCCGGATGATGTCCACCTCCGGTCATCACCGGCTGGCCGTTGTCGTTGGCAATGCCGACTCTCCCCGGTCCTACCTGGTTAATTACGAGGGCACTGTGTACCGTCGGACACGCCAGCACCTGCTGCTTGTCAACGAGCCTGCTCCGCCTCCTGCGGACCCGTATTCGCTGCCTGTCCATTCCCCGCCGCCTGTCCATTCACCGCCGCCAGTCCATTCGCCGTCTCCTGCGACTCCTCCTGCCCCTGTCACTCCTCGCATGCCACGAACTCTTCCCTCTCAGCTCATGGTGCCCAGCCCACGCGGTCCTCCTTCTCCTTCTTCACCTGCTGAGGTGCCCGTTCCTTCACCCCATTCTCCTTCCCCTGGGCGTTTGTCTCCCGGTTCTCCCATCTCTGTCCCTGCCCCCGTTCCTGTAGCTCCTGCGGTGGAAGGGGAAGGCGGGTTGCGCACCCGCTCTGGGCGTTTGGTCAAGCCGCCTGTCCGGTACGGAGTGTGCGAGTAGTCTGCTTCATAATGTTTTCCAACTGTTTCTGGTTTGCCTCTAGCGTATGAGCCGTGGTCGCGTTGTTTCCAAGAGGAAGGATGTAGATCAGTGCATGCTCCTTTAACATAGTGACCTCACCACTACTAACCACTCCCCATTGTCTCCTGTATAATTGTAGCTTCCCCGCCTCTAGCTCGCTCTCTAGTCCCAGTGATGACCACGGACAGCTAGAGCACAATATGTGTAATGAGTTAATAAAGATACTTAGTAAGAGACTTTGTGTGTCGAACAACTTCTTCTACAGCCGCAAGCTATACATTTCTCGCGGTCGTCCAATGGACGAGTTAATCCATCTGCACACCCATTCGCCTTCATCAGCAGTAGGAGTCCTTGTGAAATAAATTGGAGCGCAATCCTGGCAATGACCGAGGAATCGGTGCACAATGACTTCATGGATTGTTAACCTCACTCATGTGCGCTGTGTGTGTGACGGCTGAGTGAAGAAGGGTCTCGACCCGAAATGTCACCCATTCCTACTTTCCAGAGATGCTACCTGCCCCACTGAGTTGCTCCAGCATTTTGTCTCTGCCGTTGAGTGAGATACATGATCCAGCAGGAGATTCCACGATTTGGTCGGCCTGGACTTAAAACAAGACTTTGATCAACCTGGTCTCTGTGTGTTACAGAAAACACAGAGAGTGATGGCACTGGGGAGATGAAGATAATTACATGGTCATCCGCCACCACAAGGATCCTTGAGTACCCGTCAGGAACCAAGGAGGAAAGCATTCTCATCCTGTCTGCGTGGATTGAGTTGTAAGTCTATCAACAGAAAGCTCTCCAAGCGACTAACACAGTACAAGTTGCAACCTGTCACTTATAAATCTAAGTATTCATTAGGTGTAACAGATTTTTCCAGTGACCAAAGTGGCAAGGCCTTGCTCGTCCTAGATAAAACCCAGCATTCTCTCACTCCCACTCAACATCAACATATTACCACCATCTGCCAATGGATTGAATATGAAGACATTGCCCTGGAACTCACTGAACTCTCCCCTCATCCTCTAACCGCCCAAATACACCACTTCCCATTCCAGGCGGCTCCTGTTTGTTTATGAAGTACTTTCAAGCCTTTACCCGATTGTGCAAGAAATGAGCGTGTAATGCTAACTATTCCAAAGAGAAATCAAGACTAGCAGAGAGTAATGGGGTTGTACACCGGGCTGTAACTGACGCAGAGGAAACTACTCTGCAGAGAACAAACAAGCAAAATCGATTAGCACCAGTCCGGGAGCTGTAACGAGGAACCGTTAAAACTCCATATTAATGGTGGTTGAACAAATATTTTGATCATTAGAAGATGATGCAAAGTCTGACCAATTATTTTCCCATTACTGTTGCAACAATTCAGATGACCAGAATGATCAACCCTCTGTGCGCCGCCTTTAAAATAATGATGAGGATTGGGAATGTTTCGGGTCGAACTGAGATGGATAAAGGCAATAAGGAAAGCAAAGGAAAGTAGAATATGCTGTAGTTTTGCGAGAAAAATAACAGAACGTCTGTATATATAGAAAGGGAAAATAAGACACAAATTATTAGGTCACTTTTAGATTGGACTACGGTAACTAGTGAGGTTTTGACATTGGTAATGTTGATTTACCGAGATATAGTGGAAAAACTTTGCATGCTATCAATTAAAACCATACCATACATGAGTGCAATCAAGTCATACACTAGTACACCCGGTAATGCAAAGGGAAAATTTTCAAGCGATAGAATATCATTTTACAGCATTACAGCTGCCGAGAACGTGCAAACAAAAAGTACAAGGGCATCAATAAGGTCATAAGGGATAGGAGTATATAGACCACTGGGATCTCTTCTGAGGTAGGGGTGACTTGTACAAAAGGGACGGGTTACACATTAACTGGAGGGGGACCAACATTCTGGCAGCCAGGTTTGCAAGTGCCACACAGGTGGGTTTAAACTAAATAGCGGGGAGGGGGGGGGGGTTGACAAATTGGGAGCATAAGGATGGAGTTAAAGGGGGAGAGAGTACAGGATAAGTTACGAAAGACACCCGTATTAATGGGACGGAAAGTGCAAGAAAGATAAGAGAGTAAGGTCAGGTAAAATAGGAACCAGTATGAGAGGGGAGGTGAATACCGAATTAAAAGTGTTATATATGAATGCGCGAAGTATAAGAAATAAAGTGGATGAGCTTGAGGCTCAATTAGAGATTGGTAAGTATGATGTGGGAATTACAGAGACATGGCTGCAAGAGGATCAGAGCTGGGAACTGAATATTCAGGGGTATACAGTACGTCCTATGGAAAGGACAGACAGGAGGGCAGAGGGAGTGTGGTAGCTCTGTTGGGAAGGAATGAGATTCAGTCCCTTGCGAGGGGTGACATAGAATCAGAAGATTTGGAGTAATTGTGGATAAGTGAGAAATTGTAAAGGTAAAAAGACCCTAATGGGAGTTATCTACATATCTCCAAACAGTAGCCTGACAATGTTGGGACGATGCTGTTCTGGGACATATGCATGTATATATGGATAAGTAACGTTATATATGTACAGTGCATTCAGAAAGTATTCAGATCCCTTCACATTTTCCACATTTTGTTACATTACAGCCTTATTCTAAAATGGATTAGATTCTTTTTTTTAAATCATCAATCTACACACAATACCCCAGAATGAAGACACAAAAACAGGTGTTTAGAAATTTTTGCAAAGTAATTAAAAATAAATAACTGAACTGTCACATTTACATGAGTATTCAGACCCTTTACTCAGTACTTTGTTGTGGAACCGTTGGCAGTGATTACAGCCTCGTTTTCTTGGGTATCCAGAGTTCCTCTGTGGAGATGGGAGAACCTTCCAGAAGGACAACTATATCTGCAGCACTCCACCGATCAGGCCTTTATGGTAGAGTGGCCAGTCGGAAGCCACTCCTCAGTAAAAGGCACCTTGCAGCCCGCTTGGAGTTTGCCAAAAAGGCGCTGTTTGATAATGATCAGACTCACACAAAGTGATTAGAATCCATAGTCATTTATTAGCAACTCTGCAGAGGATACGAGCAAAAACATGTTTTACTGGCCTGGCATGACTGATTACATTCACGAAAAAGTGGAATCCTGTGCAGTGTGCAACAGTTTGGCACCACATCAACAAAAGCAACCATTTCTCTCGTACCTGGTTCCTGCCCTTCCGTGGTCCACAGTGGCAACTGACATATTTAAGTGGCATGGCAAGCAGTACCTGGTTCTTGTTGCCTCGTATTCTGGTTGGTTTGAGACGATCTTGTTAGTAGCTCCACTTCTCACGGGGTAGTTCTAAAGCTGGCTCGCCATTTCTCAGACCACGGAGCTGCATGTCAACTACTATCTGATAATGGCAGTCAATTTACCAGCCAGTATTTCAAAGACTTTGCTGCATGCTGGGGTTTTCATCACATCACCAGCAGCCCTGAATATCCTCAGCTGAATGTGCCAGGAGTGCCAAGCAATTAATGGAACAATCCCACTTCTGACACCATGTTGGATAATGATCAGTCTCACACAAAGTGATTAGAATCCATAGTCATGTATTAGCAACTTTGCAGAAGAAATTCAAAGAACTTTCATCTCAGCATGCATACTACTTGTCTAAGAGAGAGAGTGCTCTCAAATAAGCTTGTGGGCGGAGCCACAGTATGAGTGACACTAATCTACAGGCGCCTAAAGGACTCTCAGACCATGAGAAACACGATTCTCTGGTCTGATGAATCCAAGATTGAACTCTTTGGCCTGAATGCCAAACATCACGTCTGGAGGACACCAGGCACCGCTCATCACCTACCATACCATGGCACAGGGGGAGGTGGCGTAGCTGGCCACAAGGCTGTAGTTCCTGCCTCTACACAGTAAGTATTTCGACGCTGTCCATGCGGGACACCCAGGCGCCGAAGCAACTGTCCTACGAGCAAAAAACATGTTTTACTGGCCTGGCATGACTGATTACATTCACGAGAAAGATGAATCCTGTGCAGTGCGCAACAGTTTGGCACCATCAATACCATACCTATGGTGAAGCATGGTGGTGGTGGCAGCATTATGCTGTGGGGAGGTTTTGCAGCGGCATGAACTGGGAGACTAGTCAGGATCAAGGGAAAGATGAACGGAGCAAAGTACAGAGAGATCCTTTATGAAAACCTGCTCCAGAGCGTTCTGGACCTCAGACTGGGGCGGAGGTTCATCTTCCAACAGGACAACAACCCTAAACACACAACCAAGCCAATGCTGGAGTGGCTTCGTGACAAGTCTGTGAATGTCCTTGAGTGACACAGAGTGACCATCGGGTTCTTGGTCACCTCCCTGACCAAGGACCTTCTCCCCCGATTGCTCAGTTTGGCCGGGCGGCCAGCTCTATGAAGAGTCCTGGTGGTTCCAAAGTTCTTCCATTTAAGAATGACGGAGGCTGCTGTGTTCTTCGAGACCTGCATAGCTGCAGAAATTGTTTCATACCCTTCCCCAGATCTGTGCCTCGATACAATCCTGTCTCGGAGGTGTACGGACAATGTTGAGTATCATAGGAAAGGGTCTGAATACTTATGTAATTACTTTGCAGAAATTTCTAAACACCTGTTTTTGTGTCTTCATTCTGGGGTATTGTGTGTAGATTGATGATTTAAAAAAATTGAATTTAATCAATTTTAGAATAAGGCTGTAACGTAACAAAATATGGAAAAGTGAAGGGGTCTGAATACTTTCTGAATGCACTGTATATAATATGATGACTGTGGTTTCACTGGGATATTCTATTATATATAGAACCCTGGTGCGACAGTACCTGAAATATTGTACATAGTTCTGATTTCCCTACCCAAGGAAGGATGCATGACAGTGGGTGTCCAGAGAAGGCTCACCACATTGATTCTTAGCATTGTGGGTCTGTCAAATGAGAAGATGTTGCATAAACCGTTTCATAGTGCTCTCGAATTTAGGAGAGGTGGTCACACAGAAACCCACACCATTTCTAGGGAGTTTGACAAGGCAGAAGTGATGTTAATGCTTCGCCTATCTGTGATGTCCAGATGCAGTCTCAAAATCAGGAGAAATCTTCATCCAAAGGCATTTGAATTGTTAGAATTTGGTAATCGAAGTACTGCGGTGGTGATATTGTTGTATATTCTGCAGACATAAATCAGTTTTCCTTAGCTATTAAGTGAACTGTGGATGTAGATTGATGCGGGAATACTGCAGAAATTAAAAATCGGCCATCGTCTAAAGGAGTGCGTGTGCAGTAATTGGAGAAAATGGTCCTCCCTGCTTACATTTTGTGTGGAAATGTCAGTTAAACTCAATGGAGTTGTAGAACAAACCATGGAATGAACGGCCGTGCCGATTACCAGAACTATAGGGAGGTTGCACGGCAGTCGAGGTCACGACCCGTGACCCGCACTGTTGCCACGCAATGCCATCTGGAGTACATGCGGTGAACGTCAGATAAACACTTACTATGGCTGCCAGCACAGCGGGCTGTCTTCTGTCCCAGCATCTGGACTCCACACGAGTGGACCCCGAGCCGTCAGTCTGCGCGGCCGGGGGTGGGGGTGCCGGTGCAGCACGGTCAGTGACTCTGGGTGGGCGGAGGGACCATACTTACCCCAACTCTGCTGCAGCTGACGGGGACGTTGCCGGGTTTTCGTTCCCATGTGCCTGCGACCCAGCTCCATCCGGCCCCGTGTGTGGGCGCTGCCGACCCACAGCCTGTGACAATGTGGCCGCACAGAGGGGAGACGGGGCGGAGGGCGGCCGTGGCCGGACAGTGCTAACACCGGGGGGAGAATGGGGGCTGACCCGAGGTATGCGCACGCGTCTCTCTAGTGGCAGCATGCAGTAAGGTTGCATATTGCTTGCTCCCTTAACTTTTAACCCTTTCTTACCATTCTTTCAATATTACTTGATTTCAAGACACGGAATAACTTGTTAAAAGTGTTGATAACACTTTTATATATTTCAACCAAACAAAGGATGTAGACAAGAAGAAAAAAAGGTTATCCAAGATCGTGGTGAACGCATGGCATCTGATCCCAGTTAGAAGCAATAGCGAAACAGTGATAAACTGGATAAAAGATTTTACGGCTTGGAAGCAATGATGAAAGAAGTTGGAAACAAGCTGGAAGAAGTTGAAAACAAGTTGACTGCGTTACAAACTGAGTCTCTCGAACAAAAGGATCAAATTGCTAATTTGCTAACCCTGGGTCAGGAAAGAGATGCGAAGATTGCTGCATTGGAATGGAAAATGACCGAGAATTCCCATTCACTACTACAGCACAAGATTAAAAATATGGACCTGGAAAATAGAAGCCGTCGGCAGAATCTGCGAATTGTTGGTTTGCCTGAAGGTCGGGAATGTGACAATGCTATTAAATATGTTTCTATAATCTTAAAGAAGATTTTCGGCGCCGAGCAGTTTGGAGATCTGCCAATTTTGTACAGTGCACATAGCATTGGGAAAAAACCCGGTCCCGGAGACAAACCGAGACATTTGTTCAGTTTCACTTTTTGCAGATAAAGGAAAATACCCTCCGATCAGCAAGAAGATCGGGCATAATTGAATTTGAAGACTGCAAGTTTCGTATTTTACCTGACTACAGCCGTGAATTTATGGGACTAAGATTGCCTTTCTATAAGGTAATGTCTGAGTTATTTAAGAAGCAGTTAAATTACGATGCCCTGCCCTGCCCTGCTCTATCCAGCCAGATTGCGAATACAACTCCCTGATGGTAACATTCAGTTCAACAACCCGCAAGAGGCTTCCCGTTTTTTGGAGGTTTATCAAGATCATGTAGAAACTTTATATTGTTTTCTCTGCCGGTATCCCTTGAATTTATAGTCTACTGAGTAGTTTATACATTGCTTCCAGCATCGCTATGACTGGGGGTGGACAGTGTTTACTTGTGATCTTATTTTGCTAGATTTTCCATTTTCAAAATGCCTTCCGAAAAGAGTTTTCTTTCTTTGGAAAAACAATACGGAGCAGTCCTTGTTTCTCACAGCTTGCATGTACTTTCTAACCATAATATTAATTTGTTTTGACTATTGAGTGGTAAATATACCTTTCCTCTACTTTTGGAGCTGTTACTAGAGAAACGGGGTTAGGGGAGGGGTTAGGTAGCGTACTGACTGTCCACTAGTCAGTTTTGGGCTTTGCGTGGGTGGGGGTTGGGACTTTTGCGTTTAGTTTAGTTTTTTCTATCTGGGCTGTATTCAAACTACAAAAATGTCTGAAATGTTGTAACTTCCAGCTCCGCCTTAGATTCTTCTCCTTCCAGTCTCATGAATTTACTGTGGTCTACGAAATTAATCCTTTACATTCCACATGATTTATACAAGCAATATGGATGAAGTTACTAATTTTCTCTCGTGGAATGTTAATGGTTTGAACCATCCCATTAAGAGGAAAAAAATATTTAACGTTTTTCGTAGACTAAATGCTCAGATTATCTTTGGTCAGGAAACTCATTTGAGGAAGGAGGATAATCAACGTTTTTTTAAGTTTTGGAGAGGACAGCAGTTTAATAGTAAGATTAAACGAGAACTTACCACTTTGAAGTTTGATCTGTATTTTACGAGGAGTTACGATGAGGGATTACGTGAAGAACCCGCTCAGCACGCATGCACGGCATACTTCAAAGCAGCGGTGTGGAATCACAGATAGACACAGTTATTGAAGTAAACATAGTAAAGACAAGGAGACATCAGTTTATCAGTTTGATCCATATTATTGAGGGTGGGAGCGGAGGGCACGTAATCCCTCATCGTAACTCCTCGTAAAATACAGATCAAACTTTAAACTGGTAAGTTCTCGTTTAATCTTACTATTTTACTTCGGAGTCATGTGAGTGATTCCGTGAAGACTTCAAAGCTCTGTGATTTCAAACCGTGTAACAGTTATTACTTCACGCACTGCCGAAGTCCTTGAGGGAGGAAGTGTGTTATCGTAATCAACCAATGAATCTTTGTAGAAAAACACAATGGTATTTTTTTAACAATAACAACAAAGAAATTAAATTGCTCCCCTGGGCTTAAATTAAATATTTGCAGTCTGTAAAATCTTTCCTGCAAATAAAACAGGTTTTGCCAACGGCTTATTATAAAATTTCTGAACGGTCTTTCCCCCGACCATCCTGCTGTAGCCAGGATGTGGTCTAGAGGCACGTCCATTCTTTTAGCCGTCGACGTGGATGCTGCCCTGGTGGAATAAAATTTGTACTTGTTAGTGTTTATCCCAGCAGTTTTTAGCACCTGCTTGAGCCATCTGCTCGTCACCAGACCATAAGGTTTTTTATGACTGACCCACAAGGCTTTTCATCTCCCTCGAATATTTTGGTTGTGTCTATGTAGGATAGTAGGTGGGTCATGGCACATAACCGTGGTTCTGGCGGGTAAGGCCGGAATTCCATGACTGGATTAGGTGTTCCTGGTCTGCTCTGTTTGATCAGTCCCTGGATAACGACAGAGATCTGGTCTGGAGCTGTGAGCATGCTGTCCAGTCGCAATAGGTGTAGTGACTGGACCCTCTGTGCAGATACAAGTGCCATCAACATGAGTGTTTTGAGCATAGATTGTTCCAGGTTGAGGGATCTGGCTGGTGGCCATCCCCTGAGATATGTCAGGACCACACTGACATCCCATGTATGGGTGTACCTTGGTCTAGGGGGTTAGAGTTGTAAATACCCTTCATTAGTTTGACCACCAGCGGGTGGGACCCTATGGCCTGTTGTCCTGGAGCTGGTTTTAAATAGACAGGCAGGGCACTTTTAGCTGTGTTGATGGCTCTGTAGCTGAGTCCTTCATTGTGGTGAAGGTTCGCCAGGAATTCCAGTATGTTGGTAACTGTAGCGGTTGAGTAGGTGGTCCCTGTATCCAAGCAATACTTCTCCCATTTTTTGATGCTGGACAAGTGCTGTTTTTTAGTGGATGTTCGGAGGGATGCTGACATGGTGTCGACGGTTTGTTATGATAATCCCAGTCCCAGAAGTGGTTTGTGCAGAATCTGCAACCCAGGAGTTTGATTTTTTCATGGCACGGGTGGCTTGTGCCCGACACTGGGTGTTAATAACTCTGGGTCACTGGGGAATACCATCGGAGCTTCAACAACCATGTCATGGAGTATTGGGAACCATGGCTGTGTAGGCCAGTCGGGTACTATCAAAATACCTGAAGCAGAGTCCATTTGTATTGTGCGTAGTCCCCGACTGATGAGGCAGAAGGGAGGAAATGCATAGAAGAAGAATTTCCCCAATCCAGCGCGAACGCATCTACCGCTGCTGTCTCAGGGTCTGGTTCCCAAGCGACATACATAGGTACCTGGTGATTTAGCCTTGATGCAAATAAATCGATATCTGGCATGCCATATTGCTTGATAACATTTGCGAAAAACGTGACCTGGTGTCTGCCACTGTATTTAGCTTACCTGGCAGGTAAGTTACTGATAGCCAAATATGTCTTTGGACACACCATTGCCAAATTGTGTTGACCAACTTGTCGCATGATACCGATTTTATGCCGCCCATATGGTTAATGTAGGCCACCACCGTAGTATTATCTATTTGTAACCGTACATGCCTGTGATGCATATTTATGCATATGCTGTTAAACCATAAAAGTCACCCAACATCTCTAGATAATTAATGCCCAGTGTAAGTGGTAACGATGACTTTGGGTTAGTCCATCTACTACTTGTGCTGGATATAGAGTTAGTTGCTCCCCAGCCTTGAGCACTGGCGTCTGTTTGGATAACTGATGTAGGGTTAGTGATGATAATAGGCTGAAACTATGCCAAACGTTTTTTGCCCACCATTGTAGTTCTGATATTGCTTCAGTGGGTAACTTCATGACATTGTGGTGCGTGGGTCCGCCACAACATGATCTTAATGACCTGTATGTCGTTTTTGGTGCAAAGGTCCGAATTATGTAGCCGGAAATGCTGCTACCATTTTCCCAATTACTCTGTTACTTGTCGAGTAGTTGGTAGTTTGTTGACCATTAAATTGTTGCATGATTGTGCCAATTCAACTATTTTGTCTCTTGGCAATGTTACAGTCACGTGGACTGAATTAATTGTGAAGTCCAAGTAGTCCATGATTGTGGATGGCTTCAACTTAGATTTATCTGGATGTAAGACAATCCCAGGGTTTCGAATAATTGTTTGGTAGCTGATACAGCTAACATAGTCAATTTCATGGTCTTGCCTACCATTTAAGATATCATCAAGATATGCCATGACAATATGTTTTTGTCTTCTGAATATTGCCAGAGCTGGTTTTAGTGTCTTGGTGAACAATCTTGGGCTGATGTGAACCCATTGGGTAACGCTTTAAACTGCTACAGCTGCCCCATCCAGGTAAATTTCAGGTATCTGCGATGATCCTTGTGAATGGTACTAAATAATAAACATCTTTAAGATCAATGCTTGCCATGAAGTATCCTTTGGAATTTAGTTGTTTGGCAGTAACAACCGTTTCCATTTTGAAAAGTATATACTTAACAAACATATTTAGTAAAGTTAAGTCAATGATGATGCGACATCCACCATCTTTTTTGGGTTTAGTGAATATATTTGATACGAATTGCAAGGGTTCAGGTTTTCCCATGATACCCTTTGTAATTAGTCTCACCAGTTCAGCTTGTCCCTCTCGTTTCTTTAACGGAGAGGGGAAAATACCCTCTGGGGTGAATGTTGACCTGGTGGCAATTTTTCTAGTATGAATTGTATTTGTATCCACTAATGCCATTGAGTATATACTGATCACTCGTGATAGACTCCCATGTGTTAGAATTACTCTATATGCTGGTAGGAACCAGACCCACCTACCTCCATGGTTATGGGTATTCTTCTGTTTCCTGCCGGTCCAACGAGTTTTGCACGTCGTCTGACGTGGCGGTGACGTTGGGGGGTGGCACATTTTCCATGGGGTCCGCTCGGGGCCCTGGTCTAAAGAAAGACTTTCGGTGATAGAATGCGGACCCGAGCTTTCATCAGTCCCATATGGTAGACGTCGACTGATGGACGCGATGGGGTGCTGCTGCGTAGGAATTATTGTTTTTGGTTTGCTCGTCCCGGCCCTGCCCTCATGAGACCGAAAGTTTTTTAAAACCTTTTTCATGTCCTTCATATGCCTTTGTGATGTTTTTGCCAAAGAGCAGTGGGTCTGGCTCAGTGGCTGGGGTATGCACAACCCCGCCAATGTAGGCAGGTCTTATGATTTGTTTACGAAGGTTGTGGTCATCTCCGTATTTGTCCACGGAACGAGGAAAACGATGTGATGGCTGACGTCAGGCTTTTAATGGCCTCCTGCACGTGGGGTTTCCACGTAGCGGTCCACCACACCTAGCAGCTCTTCCTGTTCCTGCACCCCTTGCATACTCCCGAGATCTTCAGCCATTGTCCCCTGTTCTTGACCAGCCCAGTCCTGGTCACCAAAGCTCCCCTCGGGTAAGGAGGAAGCAATGGACAGTGCACAAGGCACTGTGGAGGAGTGCCTGAACTCCCCCTGCGAGAGCGCCCCTCACGAAGCGCGTCTCGCTGGAGCTCCTGCTCCAAGAGCCGCTCCATGCGGCTCAGGCGGCTGTCTCCCCTCCCCGTGCGGGTGGAGAGACGTCCCCGTCCGACAAGTCGGAGCCACCGGCCGGACGCCTCTTCCGTGGCGTTACTTCCAGCCCGCTGCTCAGGCGCTAACAGGCTGGGCTCGGCACGGTGTCGGGGTATAGCGGTGCGCCCGGTAAGCGGCCTTACTGCCTTGTTGCTGCCCCCGCCAGATGGAACGCTCCTCCGTGGAGTCGAGCGGGGGGCAGGTCTGTTCAGGCGGCTGTCTTTCCCCCCCGTGCGGGTGGAGAGACGTCCCGTCCGACAAGTCGGAGCCACCGGCCGGACGCCTCTTCCGTGGCTTTACTTCCAGACCGCTGCTCAGGCGCTAGCGGGGCTGGGCTCGGCACGGTGTCGGGTAAGCGGTCCTACCGCCTTGATGCGGCCCCCCCCCCCCCCAGATGGAACGCTCCTCCATGGAGTCGAGCGGGGGACAGGTCTGTTCTGTTGCTGCCCCCCCCAGATGGAACGCTCCTCCGTGGAGTCGAGCAGGGGACAGGTTTGTCTAAGAGCCTTTCTTCTCTGCCAAAGGCTCCCTGTGAAAGAAAAACCCGACCTCAGAGCTTAGCTGATGGTCCGTTCTTTCACCTCCGTAGTGGGAGCGCCTGCCTCCTGCTGCGCCGCTGTTGCTCTGCTGAACGTAAATCCGCGCATGCGTGCTGAGCGGGTTCTTCACGGAATCACTCACGTGACTCCGAAGTAAAATTCAAATTCACAGGCGAAAGTGAAAGGATTCTCTATTTTTATTGACTCCTCAATCTCGTTTGTTCATTATGAAACAATTTCTGATTCATATGGTAGATTTTTGATGATTATTGGTTTACTTCATAACCAAAACGTTGTTATGGTGAATTTTTATGCACCTAATATTGATTGCCCTGAGTTTTTTAAACAGTTAGTTGCATCCTTTCTTAATCTAAATGAACAACTTTTGATAATGGGTGGAGATTTTAACTGTTGTTTGAATCCCTTAATGGACAGATCTGCATCTAATCATGCACTTCCAAATAAATCCGCTAGTTTTATCCATTCTCTTTTACTTGATTCTGGAATGTTAGAAGTTTCGAGATTCTTACACCCAAATGATAAATAATTTTCTTTTTTTCTCTCATGTATATCATAGTTACTCCAGTATTGACTACTTTATAATAGACTCCTGGTTAGTTTCATCGGTTACGGCGTGTGAGTATGATGCAATTGCCATCTCTGATCATGCACCATTGAAACTATCAATCAAACTATCTGATTCCAATTCTAATGCTAAACAATGGCGATTTAATACTACTTTGCTTCAAGATTTGAATTTTGTTAATTTTATTAAAGATCAGATTGCCTTTTTTATTTTCAACAAACTACTGCTTCAAATAAAACTCCAGAATGTGTTATTCCGCTTGATGCTGAGAAGGCATTTCATAGAGCAGTATGGGAATACTTATTCAATACACTTGAAAAATTTAAGATTGGTCCAAAATGTATTTCTTGGATCAAGCTGATATATCATATACCTCAGGCTTCTGTACTTACCAATAATCAGAGATCCTCTTTCTTTAGGCTCTTTCGAGGTACTGGACAGGGCTGTCCTTTAAGCCCTTTATTGTTTGATATTGCTTTGGAACCTTTGACCACTGCTCTTAGGGAATCCCCCAATATTTTTGGTACTGTCCATAGGAATAAGACATATAAGCTATCTCTCTATGCAGATGATCTGCTATTATTTATTTCTAATCCAGAGAAATTTATCACTGCAATATTAGCTTTACTTAACCAATTTAGTAGTTTTTCTGGTTATAAATTAAATCTTAGTTAGAGTGAGCTTTTTCCAATAAACAATCAAATTGCAGTTTCCATTTAGATTGACTACCAACTGTTTTACATATTTAGGTATTAAGATTACCAAGAAACACAAGGACCTATTTAAAGCCAATTTTACGCCCTTAATTGACCATGTCAGACAACAGTTTACTAAATGGTCACCAATGTCCTTATCCCTAATCGGCCGAATCAGTGCTATTAAAATGTTCATTTTACCTAAATCTTTATATTTATTTCAGATGATACCTATTTTTATTTCTAAATATTTTTTTGATATTATTGATTCAAAAATTTCTTCATATATATGGCAGAATAAAAATCCCAAACTAAGTAAAAAATACTTACAGAAATTAAAAAAAGATGGTGGTTTGGCATTGCCGATCCTTAGATTTTATTATTGGCAGTTAATGCTCGTTATTTAATGTTTTGGACAAAAGATTTAGAACATACCCAATGCCCAAGATGGATAAACCTTGAACGTGATTCTATGCAAGGGTTATCATTGGTTTCTATCCTAGGGGCCTCGTTACCTTTTACAATTACGAGATTGAATAAATATACAATTAACCCAATAATAAGACACACATTGCGAATATGGTTTCAATTTCGTATGTTTTTTGGATTGAAGGATTTTATCTTATCGAGTCCTATCATATCTTTTTTTTCTTTCAACCCTCTAGCATGGATCACGCCTTTCTGTTATGGAAGAGGAAGGGATTAGTAGTTTTTCGTGATTTGTTTTTGGACGGTTGTTTTATGTCTTTTGAACAACTCTCCAATAAATATAATTTACCTAACTCACATTCTTTTAGATATTTACAAATTAGATATTTTTTGAAGGCTACTTTACCCTCTTTTCCGTTATCACATCAAACCGAAATCTCGGATTTTTTTTAACATTTGAACCCTTATTAGAAAGGTTTAATAACGACTATTTATGAGTTGATTTTGAAATCACAAGTAAGTAAGTAAGTAAGTAAGTAAAGTAAAGTAAAGTATCCTTTATTGTCATTCAGACCTTCCGGTCTGAACGAAATTTCGTGCCTTGCAGTCATACATATAATAAAATAACAAAAACACACAATAAACACAAATGTAACATCCACCACAGTGAGTAACCAGGCACCTCCTCGCTGTGCTGGAGGGAAAAAGTCTTAAAATCTTTGTCTCTTCCCTCCTTGTTCTCCCTCTGCGCTGAGGCGATCCAGGCTTCCGATGTTGTGACCCCGCCGGGTGATGGTAAGTAAGTCAGTCCCGTGGCTGAATCCGAGCTTCGCGAACGGGCCGGTTCAAACTCCGCGGCCCGGGGTGGTCGAAGCTGCCGCACCTCCAGCGGACGAAGCCGTTGCGGGAGCTCCAGAAAAACAGGTCACCAACCTGTGACCTGTGAGCTCCCGAAGATGTCGTCCACTGGCCCATGGCCGAGGCTCCGAAGTTGGGTTGCCGCTGCCGGAACGCCGCCACAACCCGAAGTCGGGGCGCCACCGGTACGCCGCCCCAGCCCCGAAGTTGGGCCGCTGCCGCCGGAACGCCACCACAGCCCCGAAGTCGGGCCATTGCTGGAACGCCGCCACAGCCCCGAAGTTAGGCCACCGCCGGAACGCCGCCCCAGCCCCAAAGTCGGGTCACTGCCGCCGGAACGCCGCCACAGCCCCGAAGTTGGCCAGCCTCACGCTGGTAAGTCCTGGCTGGCTCTGCCTCCGGAGCCCCGAGGTCTGTCCCAGTTGGAGGCTGCCAGCTCCGCAATTAGGCCTCAGCGCAGACGGAGACGGGGATACGACAAGAAAATGAATAATGAAATGATATATAATGAAAACTTTATTGTCATTCAGATATACACCTAGACACAGTGCACCTTGAACGAAATTTCGTTGCATTTGACTCTCCAATCAGGTAAATAGTAAAAGTAAAAGTGCTAGGTGCGTCCATAAAAATGCCTCATGTGCATGGTTCTGTAAAATAAATATATATAAAAAGTTTTTTTTTAAAAAGTGTCGATATTTTAAAAGTTCTAGCCTCGGTTTTGTTGATTGTTCAGTAATCTTATGGCCTGGGGGATGAAGCTGTTGCAGAACCTGGTTGTCCCGCTCTTCATGCTGCGGTACCTCCTCCCAGAGTTAAGCAGTATAAACAGTCCGAATTGTGGGTGTGTGGGGGCTCTGGTAATGCCCTTAGCTCTAATCAGACAGCGCTTGTACCCCATGTCCATGATTGAAGGAAGAGAAGTCCCAATGATTTTTTCCGCTGTCCTCACCACTCTCTGAAGGCACTTCCAGTCCGCAGCTGTACAGCTGCCGCACCACGTAGAGATGCAGCTGGTCATGACCGACTCAATTGTGCTTCTGTAGAAGGTGGCGAGGATGGGAGGGTGGAGGTGTAAACTTCTCAACCTGCGGAGGAAGTACAACCGCTGCTGTGCCCGTTTTGCCAGAGATGTAATGTTTGTGGACCAGTTTAAGGTGTCCGTTATATGCACCCCCAGGAACTTGATCTTTTTCACCTGCTCCACTGCTGAGTTGTTGATGCAAAGTGGAGTGTGACTGGGCTGAATTTTCCTTCTGAAATCGACGACAATCTCCTTGGTTTTGTTCACATTTAGGAGAAGGTTGTTCCTGCTGCACCAGCTCACGAGCTGTTCCACCTCCTCTCTATATGCCTGGTCGTCGTTATTGCGGATGAGGCCCACTACTGTTGTGTCATCCGCGTATTTGATGATATGGTTAGTAGTGGACCTGGCGACACAGTCATGTGTCATCAATGTGAAGAGCAGCGGACTCAGGACACAGCCCTGAGGGGATCCGGTGCTCAGTGTGATGACCGAGGAGGTGTTCTTCCCCACCCGCACAGACTGGGGTCTTTCAGAAAGGAAATCCAGGATCCAGTTGCATAGTATGGCATTGAAACCTAGGGGTGCCAGTTTGCTCACCAGATGCTGGGGGATTATCGTGTTAAATGCTGAGCTGAAATCAACAAACAGCATCCGCACGTGGGTGTTCCTCTCCTCCAGGTGTTGTAGGCTCAGGTGGACTACAGAGGAAATAGCATCCTCTATGGAGCGGTTCGGGCGATAAGCAAACTGGAACGGGTCAAAACTGGAGGGGAGTTTAGAGACCATGTGCTGCTTAATAAGCCTCTCAAAGCACTTCATTATTATTGGTGTGAGTGCTACGGGGCGGTAATCATTCAGGCAGGTTATTGTGGACTTTTTGGGAACTGGTATGATGGTGGCTGTCTTGAAACATGATGGAACAATGGCCTGGTTCAGGGAGATGTTAAAAATATCTGTCAGAACCAGAGCCAGCTGGTCGGCACATCCCCTAAGCAGACGCCCCGGTATGTTATCCGGTCCGGCTGCCTTTCGCTGGTCAATACCCTCCAGGATTTTGCGGACTTCAGCAGTTTCAAAGGACAGTGTCTGTTCTCCTGGTTGAGGCTCTAATTTCCTCATTGTAGTGGTGTTCAGTGCCTCAAACCTGCCGAAATGATTATTTAGTTCATTTAAAAAGTCTGTGTCATCCTTACAAGACATCTGAGGTGCCTTGTAGTTTGTTATGGCCCGGATGCCAGGGAAAAGATCGCATTCCCCCAAAGGAAGAGACTAAAACAAGTTTCTCCCCACCCCCCCCCCCCCCCCCCCCCCCCCCCACACACACACACATACACAACCTAATAACTAAAATTAACTAGTGTCGGTACACCTTGAAAATAAGTACTCCTGTTTGAGTACGGTTGGGGGGGACAGCCTGCCCGGGGGTAGCGACAGCAGCCGGGCCTCCGGCACAGAGACCGACCCTGTTGCTCAGAAAGGTAGGGAAAAAAAGAGGAGGGCAATAGTGATTGCGGACTCTATAGTTAGGGGGTCGGATAGGCGATTCTGTGGACGCAGTCGGGAGACCCGGATGGTAGTCTGCCTCCCTGGTGCCAGGGTCTCGGATGTGTCTCAACGCGTCCAAGATATCCTGAAATCAGAGGGAGAGGAGCCTGAGGTCGTGGTACATATAGGTACCAATGACATAGGTAAAAAAAAGAGAAGAGGTCCTGAAGGAAGAATTCAGGGAGTTGGGAGGAGAGTTAAGGAAAAGGACCAAAAAAGTAACAATTTCAGGATTACTGCCTGTGCCACGCGACAGTGAGAGTAGGAATGGAGCGAGGTGGAGGACAAATGCGTGGCTGAAGGACTGCTGCAGTGGGCAGGGATTCAAGTTTCTGGATCATTGGGACTTCTTTTGGGGAAGGTGTATCCTGTACAGAAAGGACGGGTTGCACTTGAACCCGAGGGGGACCAATATCCTGGTGGGGAGATTTGCAAAGGCTACTGGGGAGACTTTAAACTAGAATGGTTGGGGGGAGGGACTCATGTGGAGAAAGCTAGTGGACAGAGTGTGAGGCAGGAGGCAGAGAAGGGAAGCACTCGGACCCAAAATCTAGGGGAGAAAGAAGAAAAAGAAAATAAACAGAATAAGAGGCGGTGGGTTTCTTAAATGTGCATATTTTAATGCTAGGAGCATTGTAAGAAAGGTGGATGAGTTTAGAGCCTGGATTGATACCTGGAAGTATGATGTTGTGGCGATCAGTGAAACATGGTTGCAGGAGGGCTGTGATTGGAAACTAAATATTCCAGGATTTCGTTGCTTCAGGTGCGATAGAATTGGAGGGGCAAGAGGTGGAGGTGTTGCATTGCTTGTCAGGGAAGATATTACAGCAGTGCTTTGGCAGGATAGATTGGAGGGCTAGTCTAGGGAGGCTATTGGGTGGAACTGAGAAGTGGGAAAGGTGTAGCAACACTTATAGGGGTGTATTATAGACCGCCAAATGGGGAGCGAGAATTGGAAGAGCAAATATGTAAGGAGATTGCAGATATTAGTAGTAAGCACAAGGTAGTAATTGTGGGAGATTTCAATTTTCCACACATAGATTGGGAAACACATTCTGTAAATGGGCTGGATGGTTTGGAGTTTGTAAAATGGGTGCAGGATAGTTTTTGCAGCAATACATAGAGGTACCTACTAGAGAAGGGGCAGTGCTGGACCTCCTGTTAGGAAATGAGACAGGTCAGGTGGCGGAGGTATGCGTTGGGGAGCACTTTTGGTCCAATGATCACAATACCATTAGTTTCAATATAATTATGGAGAGGGTCAGAACTGGACCTAGGATTGAGATTTTTGATTGGAGAAAGGCTAACTTTGATGAGATGTGAAAGAATTTAAAAGGAGTGAATTGGGACATTTTGTTTTATGGGAAGGATGTAGAAGAGAAATGGAGGACATTTAAAAGGGAAATTTTAAGAGTACAGAATCTTTATGTCCCTGTTCGGTTGAAAGGAAATAGTAAAAATTGGAAAGAGCCATGGTTTTCAAGGGAAATTGGACACGGCTCGGAAAAAGAGAGAGGTCTACAATAATTATAGGCAGCATGGAGTGAATGAGGTGCTAGAGGAGTATAAAGAATGTAAAAAGAATATTAAGAAATAAATTAGAAAAGCTAAAAGAAGATATGAGGTTGCTTTGGCAAGTATGGTGAAAGTAAACCCAAAGGGTTTCTTCAACTATATTAATAGCAAAAGGATAACGAGGGATAAAATTGGTCCATTAGAGAGACAGAGTGCCCAGCTATCTGCAGAGCCAAAAGAGATGGGGGAGATATTGAACAATTTATTTTCTTCGGTATTCACCAAGGAGAAGGATATTGAATTGTGTGAGGTAAGGGAAACAAGTAGAGTAGCTATGGATACTATGAGATTCAAATAAAAGAAGTACTGGCATTTTGAAAAATATAAAAGTGGATAAGTCTCCAGGTCCTGACAGGATATTCCCTAGGACATTGAGGGAAGTTAGTGTAGAAATAGCAGGGGCTATGACAGAAATATTTCAAATGTCATTAGAAACGGGAATAGTGCCATGTTGTTCCATTGTTTAAAAAGGGTTCTAAGAGTAAACCTAGCAATTATACACCTGTTAGTTTGACTTCAGTGGTGGGCAAATTAATGGAAAAGATACTTAGAGATAATATATATAAGCATCTGGATAAACAGGGTCTGATTAGGAACAGTCAACATGAATTTGTGCCTGGACGGTCATGTTTGACTAATCTTCTTGAATTTTTTTAAGAGGTTACTAGGGAAATTGATGAGGGTAAAGCAGTGGATGTTGTCTATATGGACTTTAGTAAGGCCTTTGACAATGTTCCTTATGGAAGGTTGGTTAAGAAGGTTCAATTGTTGGGTATAAATGCAGGAGTAGCAAGATGGATTCAACAGTGGCTGAATGGGAGACGCCAGAGAGTAATGTTGGATGGCTGTTTGTCAGGTTGGAGGCCGGTGACTAGTGGGGTGCCTCAGGGATCTGTGTTGGGTCCACTGTTGTTTGTCATGTACATCAATGATCTGGATGAAGGTGTGGTAAATTGGATTAGTAAGTATGCAGATGATACTAAGATAGGTGGTGTTGTGGATAATGAAGTAGGTTTCCAAAATCTACAGAGAGATTTAGGCCATTTGGAAGAATGGGCTGAAAGATGGCAGATGGAGTTTAATGCTGATAAGTGTGAGGTGCTACATCTTGGCAGGACAAATCAAAATAGGACGTACATGGTAAATGGTAGCGAATTGAGGAATGCAGTTGAACAGAGGGATCTAGGAATAACTGTGCATAGTTCCCTGAAGGTGGAATCTCATGTAGATAGGGTGGTAAAGAAAGATTTTGGTATGCTAGCCTTTATAAATCAGAGCATTGAGTATAGAAGTTGGGATGTAATGTTAAAATTGTACAAGGCATTGGTGAGACCAATTCTGGAGTATGGTGTACAATTTTGGTTGCCCAATTATAGGAAGGATGTCAACAAACTAGAGAGAATACAGAGGAGATTTACTAGAATGTAGCCTGGGTTTCAGCAACTAAGTTACAGAGAAAGGTTGAATAAGTTAGGTCTTTATTCTCTGGAGCGCAGAAGGTTAAGGGGGGACTTGATAGAGGTCTTTAAAATGATGAGAGGGATAGACAGAGTTGACGTGGACAAGCTTTTCCCATTGAGAGTAGGGAAGATTCAAAGAAGAGGACATGACTTCAGAATTAAGGGACAGAAGTTTAGGGGTAACATGAGGGGGAACTTCTTTACTCAGAAAGTGGTAGCTGTGTGGTATGAGCTTCCAGTGGAAGTGGTGGAGGCAGGTTCGATTTTATCATTTAAAAATAAATTGGATAGGTATATGGATGGGAAAGGATTGGAGGGTTATGGTCTGAGTGCAGGTAGATGGGACTAGGTGAAAATAATTGTTCGGCACGGACTTGTAGGGCCGAGATGGCCTGTTTCCGTGGTGTCATTGTTATATGGTTATATGGTTAACTAACTAAAATAGGACAAGAAAACAACAACAAAAAAGCAGGCGAGCCGCAGCTGCTAAGGCAGCGCCGCCACTTCCGAGTAGGTGCATCTGATAAAATTAAGAATGATTGGGAAAGAGAACTTCAAATTTCTTTACCTATAGAGAAATGGAAGTGGATTCTTCAATTAGTCAATACCTCTTCAATGTATGCAAGACACGCTCTGGTACAATTTAAGGTGGTTCACAGAGCACATATGTCAAAAGATAACTTAGCTCTTTTTTCTGGTCATATAAATTCTACCTGTGACAGATGTAATTCTGAAGTGGCTTCGCTGACTCATATGTTTTGGTCTTGCCCACTTTTGGAAAAATACTGGAAATAAATTTTGATACTATTTCTGTAGTTTTAGGTATTGATTTAAAACCTCATCCTATTACTGCAATTTTGGGTCTCCCTATGTTAGATTCTATTCATCTGTCCTGTTCAGCCCATCGGTTGATTGCTTTTACTACATTCATTGCCAGAAGATCTATTTTATTTAAATGGAAAGACTCTAATCCTCCGACCACACTCCATTGGTACTCTGAAACGATATCATGTTTAAATTTAGAAAAATTAGGAGTGACATTGTTGAACCCTTGGTTAAATTTGATAGGACTTGGGGAAGCTTTATTCAATATTTTCACATGATATAAATTGTTCCCTCTCCAACCGTTATAATAATTTTTCTACCTTTATATGGTGGAACGGATTTGACGACAAACAGGTGTCTAAACTGTTGAAATTCTTTGCAGCCCAGATTTTGTTTTCTTTTGTTATGCTTATTTTAGTTTAGAAGGTTTTGTTTTTCTCTTTTTTTTTTCTTTTTCTCTTTTTGTTTTTATATACGTATACAAGTTCTCTTTTAACCCGGGAGGTCTATACCCAATGTGTATTTTGACACTGGATTCATACTTAGGTTACATTTGTTGTTAATGCAATCCTGACCCCTTTGTATCAATATCACTGTTATATTTATCACTTTTTTTTGTTTTTGAAAAATTAATAAAAAGATGTTAAAAGGAAAAAAAGAGGGATGCGCTCCTCCGGCCGCTTACACCTTGGTGCTTGGGTTCAGAGCAAAGATACTGAAGCATTTGATACAGAGTGCTCAGTCACCCACCACAATTTTTTACAGCATAAAAATGGCCAATTTTAGCGTTTTTTAACAGGTAAGAACGTACGTGTTTCATGTGCTAACGGTGTATGCTAGAGGCTGCCATGTCCTCCAGAAGGATTGAGCTGCTCTGTGCGTCACGCCCTTTGACCCGATGATCTTACGTGCAACCCCCCTATAATCTGGAGTGGTGCAGTGGTCAGGGCCGGATTTAGATGAAGACAGGCCCTAAGCAATTTCACTTGTGAGCCCCTCCCCCTCCCAATCCCCCACACTTTTAGATCCTACTGTATGTTGTCATTAAACAGTTGGTTTTAATATACATATTGGATTAATCGCGGAGCGGGCGATGCCTTCCCTGGATCGCCGTTTGAAGCTCTGGAGTGTTGGGCCTGCTGCTTCAACATCGTGGAGCTGTGGTTTGCGGAGCTCCTAGCCTCTGGCCGCATTGATTTTAATATCGCGGAGCTCTGGGATCCCTTAGCCGAGGGCCGCTGGCGTGAATCTCCACCCAGCTCAGCCTGTGGACTTCGGGAGCCGCGGTCTCCGGTAGGAAATGGCCGAATCGGAAGTCCAAGCCGCTGAGAATGTTCTCCCGTTCCGGCGTCGGAATGGTGACCCCCTAATTTCATTGTACCAATGGCCATGAGGGGGGGGGGGGGGTGGTCCAAGAGGAGGGGGTAAGTTGGAGACAAGAAAATGGACCATCAATGGGGGTGAGGATTCCTTCCCATGGAAGAATGGTGTGAGGTGAAGGCGACTGAAGAAGAGCTCCAAATCACTGCGGGCGTGGAACTCATTGAAGTGGGGACGGAGGGGCACAAAGGTGAGGCCTCTGCTGAGGACCGACTGTTCAGTATCTGAGAGGGGGAGGTCAGAGGGGATGGTGAACACATGGCAGGGATGGGGGTTGGGGCCAGAGGAAGGCAGGTGAGTGGACTGTGGCCAAGGCTGGTGGAAGGGTGGTAGGGGGTATGAAGACTGTTGTGAGGGTGGGGAAGAGCTAGGATCACATGGTTTGAGGGGAATGGGGAAGACCCAGTGGAACAGTCACTGAGATACCAGGGTGCCCCCCACGCTAGCACTAGGACCCAGCGCAGTCAACCCCGGGGTAGTGGGAATCTGTAGCGTTGAAACTTCAGGCCCGGTGCTGAGTCCAGGCTGCAGGTAAGGCGAAGGCTGTGGGCTGCTGGAGGGCGGGGGAGTGGAGTCCGGGTCAGCGGGCAAAGAGTAGGAAGTCCCGTTGGGTGGATGGTCGGGGGGGAAGCGAGGTGAGTAGGCCCCCCTAGATCTCGAGGCCCTAAACTTAAACTTGTCTAGCTTATACGTAAATCCGGCCTTGGCCGTGGTACATATTTGAGAGAAATGGGGTTGGGTAGAGGAGTAAGGTTGAAGGCAGGGCCGGGTTATGGTCTAGTTTGTTGGTAATACTCGTTTGTAGACTCCATGACAATTAGACTGAACTGGCATTATAGACTACATGTTAATTTAGACAAGGTGTAATTCTGGGTTATACTGAAGCGGTAGGCCTGATCGGCATTGCAAATTGGACATTAGTAGGCGCTATTGGGATTATCGATGATACTAGAGTTCAAGACTTTATAATGTAGAAAGGAACTGTAGATGCTGGTTTGTACCGAAGTTAGACACAAAATGCTGGAGTAACTCAGCGGTTCAGGCAGCATCTCTGGAGAAAAATAATAGATGACATTTCAGGTCTGAAGAAGGCTCTCGACCCCAAACATCACCTATTCAATTTCTCCAGAGATGCTGCCTAACCCGCTGAGGTACTTCAGTATTTTTCGTCTTTCTTCAGTTCGAGACTTTATAGATTGGATATGATTCTAGATTGTATTGACCCTGTGGACCGCGTTGGATGAGTGCAGACTGTGCTGGAAAGGTATCGACTTTACTGGTTTGGGTGAGTTGAAGACCAGACTTGAGCTGTAGTTTACTTTATAAATTAAACTGGAATTATATATTAGATGGGTTACAAATTGCAGACAATAGATGTTGAAAACATTGGAAACAAAACAAACTGCTGGAGAGAGTGAAGAGGGAGGTAATCAGGATTTAAAAAAACGAGGAATGGTGAGGCAGAGGCCGGTGGGTGGTAGGTAGATCGAGGATATGGGAATGATGATGGGAGGCAGGATCCAGATGGGAGCATGTTGGAAGGCCGAGGCAGGTGGGAACTAGTTGGAAGCACACAAGGGAAAATAAGAAGGCAAGATGGTCGATTGAGGGGAGGAGAGTGAGGGTGAAGGTTGGGACTGAGACCAGAGGGCGATAAGAGGTCACACAAATGCTCCAAGTGTTTGAAATACCGAGGAAGGAAATGTGGTCACAGTATTCTGTCTTGGCGCGTGGGTAGTCGAAAAACGTAAAACCACAGCGGAATATTAATGAATGGGTGGCTGAATGATGCTGTAGAATGAACAGATGGGAACTGGCAGTAGACTCTCCCGGGATTTTACATCGGATTAGAGTTGTAGACCAGACGTGTTATAGTTTGGCTGGCAGACTGCACTGGATTTGTAGGTCGGGCAGAATTTAGATTAGAGACGCTAGGAACTGCAGATGCTGGAATCTTGGGAGTGCTGGCGTAACTCTGCGGGTCAGGCAGCATCTCTGCTTTGTACAATGGAGTTATACTATGAAGCGGTTTAGTCCGGAATGAGGTTTTGGGTAAGGTTAGGTTGTGGATTCGCCGATGGCAGGTGGTATAATTCACAAGGGAGTACCACTCCTACAGGTATATAAATATACCAACTGCCGTTTGGAACTCAGCACAATCTGTTCCAGGACAATGAGGCACAATCGTCATCGCTATGGGGAGGAATTACTCCCCGCTCAAGCCACTCCATGATCCGTAGTCCTGCAGAAACGTCTTCAATTACAGGGCTAATTAAAGTCACTATAGATCCCCCCCCCCCCCCCCCCCCCCCCCATCCTGACTGAATTATTCGTCACATCGCCACGTAACCGGAATTACCTCCGATTATTTGTGGGACATCTCCCACCCTGATCGCCCGAGAAATCTAAACCGGGATTACGGGTCGTTTTATTCCTAGACATGAGGCCGAATGTTTCGGCGTTTTCCCTTTACCGAAACGAATGCGCTCAGTTTTGTATCTCACGCCTTCTCTTATCTCAGTCGCCATGAGCGAAACAGATCCTGTCTTAAATATTAGGTAGACACATAATGCTGGAGTAACTCAGCGTGTGAGGCAGCATCTCTGGAGAGAAGGAATGGGCGACGTTTCGGGTCGAGACTCATCTTCAGACTGATGTCAGGGGAGGGGGTGGGACAAAGATAGAATGTCTTAAATATTGATGGGTGCTTCACCGACCAATCACCCTGTCGGCTAATTTCGCGACCTAACACCAACGTATTTGGTGAGCCCAAGGTAGAAAATGTGATACTATCGTAGCAACCTATAGTAATAAAGTCGAGAGATTTTCATCACCATCTAACGAGATAACTGGAGGCAAGGCACACCTTCAGATTCATTCCAGTTCATCCACTCAGAATAACCATTAAGTTAACGGCTCCTCATTCGGCCCTACCAATTCGAGCTCATTCCATGATTTGTTCACCCTTTCTACTTTTCCTTTTGATTGGAATCTGAACACATGTGCCTTAGCCTCGGTACTTAAAGCATTTCCCTTATTGACTTTATAAGACAGCCACACACAAAAAAACTGCCCTTTATGTTTAAAACACCTTCCATCCTCGTATTGACCGCGGCTACAAACAGTGCTCCATGTAGGCGTGTATTCTAGACCTTGCCCCGTTTCCCACGACGATGTTTTGTTTTAAATAGCACAGAAAAAGTAACCCCGCAGCCACATGATATTAGCAATAAGTTCCTTTGAGTCAGTTGTAGAATCACATTTCCCATCCTCGTGTCTTCTGTACTCTGCACTAGACTTAACAAGGTTGACCCTAAATTGCCCTCTGAAGTGGTCCCCCAATTTGAGGCAAACCTATGTTCTCCCTCTGCCTCGCCCCTTTCTCAGGGTGATTACGGAGGACTAACATAGACATAGAAACATAGAAAATAGGTGCAGGAGTGGGACATTCGGTCCTTCGAGCCTGCACCACCATTCAATATGATCATGGCTGATCATCCAACTCAGTATCCCATCCCTGCCTTCTCTCCATACCCCTTGGTCCCTTTAGCCACAAGGGCCACATCTAACTCCTTCTTAAATAATAAACTAGAGGCGACCAATGAGCCATCCAGTGACCCATTCCGCTACTACCTCTGCGGTTGGACACTGCTCACTGCGACAATTGGTGAGATATATACTTTGGTTCAAAGCAGAACATACAAAGTGCTGGAGGGACGCAGCAGGTCAGGTATCATCTGTGGAGGGGCATGGGCGGAAGATGTTTTGGTGCGAGGACCTTCTTCAAATTGATATAGTAGATGGCAGAAAACTGGGAAGGGAAGGGGTAATAAAGTCGAGAGATTTTCATCACCATCTAACGAGATAATTGGAGGCAAGGCACACCTTCAGATTCATTCCAGTTCTGAATGAACCTTGCCCACCTCACCTTGAACCCACGCCTTCTGGTATTTGGTATTTCCATCCTGGGAAAAAGGTTCTGACTGTCACTCCTATCTATGCCTCTCGTAATGTTATATGCTTCTGTCTGGTCTCTCTGCAAAATTCGGGGTTCCAGAGAATCTATCTAACCTCTCTATGTATTAATACCGTATAATCCATGCATCATTCTGGCAAACCATAACTGCACCCTTCCAAAACCGCCACTTCCTTCCTGCTGTTAAGGCGACCAGAACTGCATGCAATAGCCCAAATGCGGCATAACCAGAGTCCTATCATGACTTTGACTGATCATGACTGCATTGTGACTTACTGACTCTTATACGCAATACACCGGTCAATGAAGGCAAGTATACCTTATGGCTTCTTTACCACTCTATCTACTTGTGATACCACTTTCATGGAATTAAGGACATGGACTCCAACATCCCTCTGTACATAAAAACTGTTCAAGGTCATGGCATTAATGATAGATTCTCCCCTTACCTTCGACTTCCCAAGGTGCAATGCCCCACATTTGCTCAAATGAAACTCGCTCTGTTGTTACTCAGCTCATGCCTGTAGTTAAACTACATCCCGCTAATTACTTGAACATTCTTCTGCAAAATCTGCGACCCGAGCAATCTTGGAGGATTAGATGAGAAATGAGGGACAGGTGTTTCACCTGGCGAGTGTTAGCGGTCCGCTACCGACTGTCTGAATGGTTGGTAAAGATACGGCCTTGTCCTCATTTAAAGCAATCCACTCGCATATTGAGACCTGCAAGGCTACGAACCCAGTGCACGAAGATGAGCATCAGCTGAGTAACATTTTTTGTACCAACGTTCATACCAAAGCCTGAAAGACCTTACCCTTTTCCATAAAACCGAAGAAGGGGTGGGGATTGAAGGGGGGGGGGGGGGGGCGAGGCGAGGAGGATGTGGACATAGAAATAATGAAGAACGTGGCAACGGGAGGAATTCATATGTTATGGAGGTGACCTTTGCAAGTAGGATCCAAAATCTTATGGAAAAGAGTTTACCTGGAGAGTTACCTCGAATAGCTTCAAAGAACTGATGGATCAAAAGGCTGGCATGGACGTAATGGTCCTGTTTCTACTCTGTACCACTATGACTCTAATAGAGAAATATATCCACAAACGGACGATGTCATCTACTCATACATATATAATGATCAATGGAAAATTAAGCAATTTTCTTTTCATGCAGTGTATAGTCAGAAATGTTATAACTGTCTGGATTTTGCTTAGTTATATTAATTAAGCAGTAATATAAGACTCGTCCAACGTTGCGTTACATTCACCCAGATTACAGGATGATGTTGCCTCAGTTCGACATCTGATTTGATCATGACTGCATCATAAATGGTGAACATTTAATTTAGGATTATAGTTAAATCACGTGGCGTGCCAGCCAAATCTTTGGGAGTCGTGTCTTTAGATGGAATTCAAAACTCACAAAATCTGACCCAGAAATAAGTATGTTGAGAGCTGTGTTAATATTGTCACAGATTTCGAGACGGAGGATGTCGATTCAATCTTGGTTCATGCTGTGACCAAATTCAGAGGAAAAGATATCTAAAGATACCTAAAGATCTAAAGATACCTTTAATCAGGTAAGGGATGCAGGCGTGTGAGTTAATTGGCCTCTGTAGTTTTCCCCTAGTGCGCAGGGTGTGAATGCGAGAAGGTGTGATAACGTAGAACTAGTGTGATCGATGGTCGCCTTAGACTTAGTGGGTCCAAGGGGGCCGTTTTCATGCTGCATCTTTCAGTGAATCAATTTACAGCAGAAATTATGCATAAAGCGATCGTGGGGATTTTATTCTGGAAACATTCGTGGGGCGGGAAGTGGATTTGTCGAGAGGGTAGTAAAAGCAACAATTCACCAATGCCCAGACAGGAACAAATAAACGAGACTAAGTGGGACCCGTTGAGTCCCAGGTTCACACGGGAGGGCTGGTCCTCCAACGCAATATTCCACCTCTCCACCAATTCCAATATTGGTGGCCAGTGGGGGGGGGGGGGGGGGGGGGGGGGGGGGGGGGGGGGGGGGGGGGGGGGGTTCTGAGGCGCTAGCGTGGGTCTTGTGGGTCAAGTCAAGCACAGTGAGTGCAGGGCCAACAATCCATTTCAATCAATTTCATGTCAAGTCAATCCATTTCAAGTCAAGTCAAGCACAGGGTAGGATGGGCCAGCCAACAATACAATCCATTTGCTTTCATTTCAGGTGAGGTAAAGCAAAGCACAGGGCAGGCGGAGCCAGCCAACAACTGAACGTCTCAGGTCGACCCGAAACGTCACATATTCCTGCGCTCCATAGATGCTGCCTCACCCGCTGAGTTTCTCCTGCATTTTTGTCTACCTCCTTTTCATTTTACTATTTGACTTGGTTAAACGTTGCCTTCGTTTCCTGGGCAGCCACACTACCCGAGCAGACCAGTAATGTAAGCAAACGATAGCAAAGGAATAAATGTCAGTCCCTGCTTTGATGGTAAATGAAAACAAAACACGCAGGTGCTGAAAATCGTAATTTACAAAAACAGAAAATGCCGGAAACGCCCAAAAGCTTGAGAAGCTCTGTGGAAAGAGACTTGGAGTGAAAGGTTTAGGTCCAAGTTCCGTAGTCCGTATGCGACTTCTGAGTATTTACAACATTTTCCGATTTTACTTCTGTTTGAGCGGTGTTGGTGAACGGATACATTATCATCATTTTAAATTCTTTCGGCGCGTCCGAGTGAATGGCAGGATATTTTCCACCGATCCTGTACAGCGGGTATCAAAGTTTTTAAACTCTTGCAGCTCTGACCCATATATTTATAGCTCGTATATCTTCACCTATCTTACCCGCCCATCTGCTAACAATACAATCTACAATCAATACCTATCTGCTTCCCGCCCATCGATCTAGAAATAAAGCTATTCTTAAATATGTCCCGACATTGTTGGACGCATCCCATCCGGGACATCAATATGCGCACCAAGAGCGAATGATACGAAACAGATTGGTTTAGCAGGGACTTGAACTTCACCTGTGTTTTCAAGACATCACCTGACACCTGTACTGGCCTCTCGGTTTTGTTCATCCAGGAGCGGGACAGCGGATGTTTGATGTGACTGAAGAAGGGTTTCGGCCCGAAACGTTGCCTATTTCCTTTGCTCCATAGATTCTGCTGCACCCGCTGAGTTTCTCCAGCATTTTTGTGTACCTTTGGTGTGACTTGGAAGAAAATAGAAACTGATTGACCGGGGAGTCTTTATATTGACGATGTTGACGCTTCTGTGATATACGCCATTAAACTCTTTTAACAGCATTTTTGCATTAATTTACAAAGTGACCATAGTTATCAACAGTTAGTTATTATAATGGATCTGAAAGGTTGACTGTTTCTCTTTTCACAGATGCTGCTTATTCTACTGAACAACCTGTGTATTATTTATTTAATTTCAGATTTCCAGCATCTGCGGGTTTTCATTCTGCCTGGGTCATATTCGGTTAATGACCCGCGCACAAGTTGGAGACTCGGAAACAAGTTTGCATGTTTTCATGAAGTGCCCAGGGAGTTCTACTTTGTCGATGGGGTTGCCTTTTTGACTAACACTAAACCATGTCCGAAGACTCTATAAAGGCTCGAGGCCAACATTCTGCAACAATCTGTCGTGGACCAATCACATTGCTGCGATAGCCAAGAAGGCACAATAACGCCTCTACATCCTGAGGAACTTTGACAAGTCTCCAATGGCTCTTGCACACATCTATAATTGCACCTTAAAAGCATATTGTTGGGTTGCATCAAGGCTTAGTTTGGGAACAGCTCTGCCCAAGACTACAAGAAATTACAGAGAGTTGTAGATGTAGCGCAGTCCATTACACAGACCAGACTTCCCACCATTGACTCCATCTACTTCACATTGCCCCGGAGCAGTAGCCAACATAAGCACAGACTTGCCCCTTTGCGGTTACTCCCATTTCCCCCCTTCTCCCGACCAGCAGAAAGCGTGCATTAACATATTCCGGGTCAACCACGTCCCCACAGTTATCAGACTTCTGAATGGTCCTTCCATAAGCCAGAGCACTGTCCGATTCACCTCTACCTCATTATGGACATTGGATTTAGGAATAGATGCTACAATGCTGAGAACTATGTTGTGCACTCTGTACCTCTCCCTTCCTCCGTTGATTGTACTCGAGTTGACTTGATGGTATTTATGTGTAGTATATTTTATCTGTTTGGAAAGCATGCAAGACAAAGCGTCTCATTGCACACCGGTTAATTTAACTATAATAAACCCGAACTATGTCTGAAGGAACGACCCGACACGAATTATCGTCTGCCCGTTTCCTTCCACAGATACGGCCCGGCCCGGTGAGTTCCTCGAGCATTGAAAGCCGTCTTCACTCCGCTACCATTACGATTTTCAGAGAGCTATGAACTTACACCACACGCATCCTCTGTAAACCAACGCTTCTAAGATCACTGCATAGTGTATTCAAAAGGGAACTGCAGATGCTGGAATATCGAAGGTACACAAAATTGCTGGGGAAACTCAGCGGGTGCAGCAGCATCTATGGAGCGAAGGAAATAGGCGACGCTGTTTTTTTATCGTTTTTTATTTATGCGTGAAATGATGTTCAGTGATGTTGTCTGAAGAAGGGTTTCGGCCCGAAACGTCGCCTATTTCCTTCGCTCCATAGATGCTGCTGCACCCGCTGAGTTTCCCCAGCAATTTTGTGTACCACTGCATAGTGTATATGTCTTGCTGGTATTAGACGACCTCAATGCGTTATCTCACACTGAAGGGCATTAATTTTCATCTGCTAGCTCTTTCAGCCGCTCTGCCCCATCTGTATTATTTGGCAATCATCCTTGCTATCTACAACTCCACCAATGTTCGTGTTGTCAACAAACACACTTACCAGATCACAGCCATCCCCATCTAATTTATTTATATGTGTAAACAAGCAACGGGCTTCCCAGCATCAATCACTGCGGCACACCACTGGCTACAGGCATCGAGTGAGAAGAACAACCCACCACTACTACTCTTTGAATTCTGTCATCAAGCCAAGTTTGCATGAGTTCTCTTGTGGCAAAATTACAGTCCCATCGAAGCCACTCCCACAGCACTGTTGCAGAGGGAGAAGTGAGGTGTTAACCCGGCGACGCCGAAGAAGGGCAGATATCTCTAACACTGGATGGTCCGCATCTTAATCTCCAGCCGCCCAAGCGTTTCAGTCGCCTCATGTGAACATACAACATAGAATAGTACATTAAATGCTGGAGCACCTCCGCGAGACATGCAGCATCTCTAGATAGAAGGAATGGGTGACGTTTCGGGTCGAGAACCTTCTTCAGAGAGTCAGAGGAGAGGGAGACACAGAGGGTAATGTGTGAAAACAAGACACCAGAGGGAAGGTAGAAAAAGGAAATGTAGAATTGTTAGTTAGATCATTGTACAGAGAAGGTTCATCAGACTGATTCCTGGGATGTCAGGACTTTCATATGAAGAAAGATTGGATAGATTCGGCTTGTACTCGCTAGAATTTAGAAGATTGAGGGGGGATCTTATAGAAACTTACAAAATTCTTAAGGGGTTGGACAGGCTAGATGCAGGAAGATTGTTCCCGATGTTGGGAAAGTCCAGAACAAGGGGTCACAGTTTAAGGATAAAGGGGAAATCTTTTAGGACCGAGATGAGAAAAACATTTTTCACACAGAGAATGGTGAATCTCTGGAATTCTCTGCCACAGAATGTAGTTGAGGCCAGTTCATTGCCTATATTTAAGAGGGAGTTAGATGTGGCCCTTGTGGCTAAAGGGATCAGGGGGTATGGAGAGAAGGCAGGTACAGGATACTGAGTTGGATGATCAGCCATGATCATATTGAATGGCGGTGCAGGATCGAAGGGCCGAATGGCCTACTCCTGCACCTATTTTATATGTTTCTATGTTTATCCAGAGTTTCTCAGACAGAGACTCGGTCAACTTTCAACATTGTGAGATGGATATTGAACTTGTCATGTGGCTGGAAGTAAGTCTGGCGCAGAAGTCCTTGTACCGAGTAGTGTTCCTTGGTCAATTGTTTATATCCCGTGGCATCTCATTTGCAACCTGTGGTGTGGAATCTCCTTAATCACCTGCAATGACTGATGGGATAGTGAAGATCTCTTGAATCATAAGAAGGGGGCTTATGATGGAATCAAAGTGCATCGTGTATGTCCAGTTTAGGCGGTAGTGAGACAATCGGTGACATGGAGTAGCACTCGTTCTATCCATGTAACCTCAGAAAGTGAGGACCTCGGCCACATTGCAAAGAGATCATTACAGTGAATTGAACCAACCTATGCGGGGGGGGGGGGGGGGGGGGGGGGGGGGGGCGCTGCACATCGATATGTCTTTTGACGCTTTTACTGGGCAACCTGTTAACAAAATTGTATAACGTTAAAGCTGGTGATCAATTCACCTCGTATATTATGGTTTCCTGTGCGGTATACCCTGCCTTCTGATGTTAGGTCTGGTAGCTGTATTAACCGTGTTGTTTTCAAGTGAATATTTACTTTACTTTCCGATGGCATGGGTTGCATTGCAAAGACTGTTTTGTGTTAATGATGCTGGAGCAACTTGCTTTTCCCTTGTTGAAGGCAAGCGTTGGAAAGCGCTGGCATGAAAAGCCCTCAATAATATGGGGGAAATCTGGACGTCTCGGATGTCCCACTTGAGAGACATTTTCGGCGACAGCCTGAAAATAGATTGTCGCCTAGTGGTCGGGTCGTGACGGGGCGTGAGGCGTGGTGATGCAAGTTGTGACGCGCGGTGTCTTTCGGTCGCCCCTGGATTTTGGAATGTTCAAAATCCAGAGGCGACATTTGGGTGTCTCATCATGTCGTGTGCCCTGTCACACGTTGACGTATGCTGTCCTGCGGGTGACGCCCGGTTAGGGTTAGGGTTAGGGAACACAGATGGGCTGTATTCTTCCTTCAATGCATGGATTTTAAACATTATTATATTAAAAAAGATGTAATACAATAAAATCAATTGTGCCAATGAAAAGATATCTGAATCGTTCAGTTTTGTTTACAGATGTATTGGTCCGCTTCCAGATCCAATCACCGTCTAACTTTACACAGGGATGGATTCAGTGAGTGCAGACTGAACACCCCTCTACCCTCCACCCCACTCTTCTCCCCTCCCGCCCCCATCCCTCCTTCTCCACTCTCCCCCTACCCTTCTCCCCTCCCCTCTACCCCCCTTCTATACTTCCCCCCTCTTCCTCCCTTCTCCCCGCTCTACTCTTCTCTCCCTTCTCCACTCCCCCCCTCTGCTCACATCCCCTTCTCCCCCTCTCCCTCCCTTCTCCCATTTTCCAACCCCCCCCCCCCCCCCTCTCCCCGACGCCCCCATTTGTGGACCCAGCCTGTGACAGCTTGATCCCACATAGTACTGCACAAAGGACACATCAACTATTTTAGTAACATTGACTATGGGATAAATGCAGACTTTGGGAACAACACCCCCTCCCCCCCCCCCCCCCCCCCCCCTCCGCCCCCCGCCCTCTCGCCTTGCTTCAAAATGGGTGGTGGGTATTTAGACTCAGTGGCTGGAGCAGGTTGGTGGTACATTGATAACATTGCCTTACCCAGTTGAAAAGCCCGCTGCCTCTGGGGGTTTGGAGAGACCATTGGCAGAGAGATCTGCCTCTGGGACATCTCGTGGCCAACAGTTTAGTTCCCACGAGGAGCAGGCAGAACATTAGTGGTTCGAATCCAACCCCTGTAGCACATTTAGTTCGAGATACAGTGCCTTTCGGCCACCAAGTCTGCACCGACCAGCGACCCCGCACACACGCTAGGGACAATTTATACTTATACCAAGCCTATCAACCTAGAGTTAGGGTTAGGGTTAAAGTTACGGTTAGGGCTAGGGCTTGGGTTAGGGTTAGGGTTAGGGTTAGGGTTAGGGTTAGGGTTAGGGTTAGGGTTAGGGTTAGGGTTAGGGTTAGGGTTAGGGTTAGGGTTAGGCTTAGGGTTAGTCAATGGCTATGGTTAGGGTTACGGTTAGGGTTAGGGCTGGAGTTTGGGTGAGGGTTAGGGCTAGGGCTAGGGCTAGGGGTAGGGTTAGGGTTAGGGTTAGGGTTAGGGTTAGGGTTAGGGTTAGGGTTAGTCTATGGCTATGGTTAGGGTTAGGGTTAGGGTTGGGGCTAGAGTTTGGGTTAGGGTTAGGGTTAGGGCTCGGGCTAAGGTTAGGGTTAGGGCTGGGGTTAGGGTTAGGGTTTCCTCCTGCTCTCCAAAAGCGCACAGGTTTGTATAAATTGTCCCTAACGTGTGTGGGATAGGATGCGGGGGATCGTTGGTCGCAGGCTGGGTCGACAAATGGGGCGCGTCGGAGAAAATGGGGGGGGGGGGGGAGGTTGGGGAATGTGAGAACGGAGGGGAGAGGGGGAGAAGCGGATGTGAGGGGGAGGGGAGTGGAGAAGGGGGAGAAGAATGGAGCGGGGAGAAGGGAGGTAGAGGGGGGAAGGGAAGAGGGTGGAGAGGGGAGGGGAGAGGGGTATGGGGTGGAGAAGTAGGGATGGGAGCGGGAGGGGGGAAGTAGGGGGTGGAGGGGAGAGGGGAGTTCAGTCTACCCTCACTGAATCAATCCCTGTGAAAAGTTAGAGACGGTGATTGGATCAGGACGCGGACCAACACTTCCGTAAATAAAACTGAACGACTAGACATTTTTTCATTTGCATAATGGATTTTATTGTATTAATTTTAATGTATATTAATGTTTAAAATCCATGCATTGAAGGAAGAATATTTTATTTACCATCTGTGGTCAATAACCCTAACCCTAACCCTAACCCTAACCCTAACCCTAACCCTAACCCTAACCCTAACCCTAGCCCTAACTCTAACCCTAACCCTAACCCCAGCCCTAACCCTAACCCTAACCCTACCCGTAACCTAACCCTAACCCTCACCCTCACCCTAACCGGGCGTCACTCACAGGACAGCATACGTCAGCGTCTATGTCGTACAACTTGACAGTTTTACGGGCAGTCGCCGAAAATATCGCAAAGTGGGACAAGCCCTTAAATGTCTCAAACTGAGATCCTTCCATGCAACTGTCGAGACCATATTATTGTACGGGTATGATACATGGACTCTCACTCGAGCACTGTCGAAGTCTCTCGATGGTACCTACACCCGAATGCTAAGAAAAGTTGCAAATGTTAGTTGGAGGAACCACACCACCAACGTCCAGCTCTATGGCGAGATTCCACCTCTGACCGAGAAGATCAGGTCGAGAAGGATGAGGCTCGCTGGTCACTGCCACCGCCACCCAGTAATGCCAACAAACAAGGTTGAGCTATAGGAACAATAATAATAATAATAATAATAATAATGATAATAATAATAATAATAATAATAATAATAATAATAATAATAATAATAATAATAATAATAATAATAATTTTTTTTAAATTAATAATAATAATAATAATAATAATAATAATAATAATAATAATAATAATAATAATAATAATAATAATAATAATAATAATAATAATTTTTATTAAATAAAAGCGTTGACATTCCCACATGACGAGGGATGCCGTGAGGGGAAGACAGGCATCTGGTGGATTTTGTCGATGCTGTTTATCCGTGGAGCGTTGAGGGGATAGTATTTTCGAGAGCGGCAACTAAAACAAAAAAAATAAGCATGTTGTGGTAATTTGCGTGATATTTACAGAAAAGTGCTCAATGATGCCGGAAATACGTGCCTATATTGTAAATTAGTAGAGGGTTTTGCCCGTGGAGGTACTGGCAAATCTAAGTGGGATGCGGTTCAGGAACAATCGTCGTATAACCCGGTCTTTTGAGAGAATTGTTCTAATAGGCAATGAGTTAACCC
Organism: Amblyraja radiata; assembly: GCF_010909765.2. Lineage (NCBI taxonomy): Eukaryota > Metazoa > Chordata > Chondrichthyes > Rajiformes > Rajidae > Amblyraja > Amblyraja radiata. Next base: position 26,108,893 of record NC_045979.1, on the reverse strand, counting down.
CTACGTTGCACAGGACAGGAGACGTACTACACCGACCCTACCCATCACATCTCTAATCCAGACCCCAGGGCAATCCAGTCTCATCACCAACGTAGCGTAATTAGAGACTAACCTGTAAACGGATTGTTCTCGTCGTAAATCCGAAGACCTTCAATAGACAATAGACAATAGGTGCAGGAGTAGGCCATTTGGCCCTTCGAGCCAGCACCGCCATTCAACGTGATCATGGCTGATCAACCCCAATCGGTACCCCGTTCCTACCTTCATCCCATATCCCCTGACTCCGCTATTTTTAAGAGCCCTATCTAGCTCGCTCTTGAAAGCATCCAGAGAACCTGCCTCCACCACCCTCAGAGGCAGAGAATTCCACAGACTCACCACTCTCTGTGAGAAAAAGTGTTTCCTCGTCTCCGTTCTAAATGGCTTACTCCTTATTCTTAAACTGTGGCCCCTGGTTCTGGACTCCCCCAACATCGGAAACATGTTTCCTGCCTCTAGCGTGTCCGAGCCCTTAATACTCTTATATGTTTCAATGAGATTTCCTCTCATCCTTCTAAACTCCAGAGTGTACAAGCCCAGCTGCTCCATTCTCTCAGCATTCTCCCGCAATCCCGGGAATTAACCTTGTAAACCTACGCTGCACTCCCTCAATAGCAAGAATGTCCTTCCTCAAATTAGGGGACCAAAACTGCGCACAATACTCCAGGTGTGGTCTCACTGGGGCTCTGTCCAACCGCAGAAGGACCTCTTTGCTCATATAATTCGATTCCTCTTGTTATAAAGGCCAACATGCCATTCGCTGTCTTCACTGCCTGCTGTACCTGCATGCTTACTTTCATAGACTGATGTACAAGGACCCCCAGAACCCGTTGTACTTCCGCTTTTGCCAACTTGATCCCACTTCGATTCTGCCATTCATCCAACGTGAAAGGCGGAAGACATCACACAAGAAACAACCGATAGTGTAACCATGACCTCTGTGTACCCCAGCGAAAGGCTAATGTGTGAAATCTTCGCACGCCTACTCTTCCACGCCTCTGCGCGGTATGGCAAGATACAATGATTTCACAGCGGATATTAGTGTAGAAGACACTATTATCCTCCGCAAAAGTCAATGGATACATTTGGAGCGAGAGAGGAAGAGAGAGAGAGAGAGAGAGAGAGAGAGAGAGAGAGAGAGAGAGAGAGAGAGAGAGAGAGAGAGAGAGAGAGAGAGAGAAGAGAGTGCGCGGATTCTCTTCTCTCTCTCTCGCTCGACTCGTAGTAGTAGACTCTCGCTCTTTTCTTTCTCTTCTCTCTTTCTCTGCTCTTCTCTCTCTCTCTCTCCTCCCTCTCTTCTCTCTCCTCTCTCTACTCTTCGAGAGAGAGAGAGAATTTGAAGCGGGAAATTAAATCTCTCAAACCTCACTGATATCTTCAGCGAAAGACTTAGTGAAACTTAGTGAAACCTCCGGCAAAGGCCGACGACCCTGTAATCAGGACGACCCGGGAAGTCCGCACCCAGCCTTAGAAAGAATGGCGAAATCTGAAACTTCTACAAAAAGCAAACTGCCGAGCCGCCGTAACATTTTGAGAGAAAAAAATGTTTTTAATGGAGATACATGTTGAGCGCCTTGGAACCACTGTGAATTGTATTAATTAAGTGGCTGTTGAAGGGAAGAGCGATCTCCCCATTGGCCTCTCCAAGGCCCCAAGCTTCAAGCAATCTTCATCGAGGATTCACATGAAGGTTTGACATGAGAAATGTTTGACCAAGAAGGTTAGATTGTACATCGGCCGTGAGACAATTCCGTCCAACCGAACTGTCCTTGCCTTTGAAGGAGGTGAATAAAACGGTTTCCTTTCTCAGTTCTGCTGTAGTCTTTCCATCCTTTAGGTGGAAAAGCTGGATTTCCATCTGACAGTGACTCTGCTCTGTCCCCATCATCCTTTCAGACATCTCTGCCGATTTCACACATTCTTATGTGAAATAGCTGCCTCGCCAACTGTTGTCTCGCCCTTTGTTGTTTTATAGTATGTGTTCAATGTAAGTTTTAGTGCTCTTTAGTTTGTTCTATATGCGGGGGGAGGGGGGGGGGGCTGTTTTTGCTATCTTACCCCGACGGAGGTGCAATTTTATTTTTCGTACCGTATCTCCGGCCGCACTGCGGTCTTAATTCGTGGAGCTGGCGGCCTCTGCTTTGGACCGACTTCGGGAGCTGAAACCGCGGGAGCCTGCAGGGCAACATCGTGGAGCTGACAGTCCCTGTCGGGGAATGACCTCGGAGCTCTAACCGCGGGTGCCTCCGGACTTTAACATCGCGGAGCTCGCGGTCCCTGGTTAGTGACCGACTTCGGGAGCTCCAAGCCGCAGGAGCCTCGATCGCCCCGACTGCGGATGGTTCGTCTGCCCCGACCGCGGAAGAATAAAGAGGAAGCAGGTTGGACTTCATTGCCTTCCATCACAGTGAGGAATGTGGGGAATCCGCTCTGGTGGCTGTTTATGTAGTTGTGTGTCTTGTTGCATTTTTTTTGGTATGGCTGTATGATAATTCGAGTTTACTGCACCTTAATTGTACACGTGACAATAAACAGACCTTTGAACCTTTGAAATTGATTTCCCGCACAATTCATACCCCGCATCCTCAGCCTTTCATCACCTAACTTCACCGATTACCTTTAATCTGAGCCGGACGACGACCCTCGCTCTGCCACTACGTGTCGTGTCGCCATTATCAATATCTCCAAAGGTTTTTAGTTCCTCTTTTCTCTTCAATAACCCTGAATCACTGTTTAGGACGTTCTTGAGGCTGCGTTTGAAGTATTCTGTTCAGTTTCAGTGTAAGATTTAAGAGGATGTTGCCAGGCCACGAATGCTTGTGCTATAGGGAGAAGTTGGGCAAGCAAGGAGTTTGTGTCTTGGAGTACAAGAGGATGAGGGATGACCTTGTTAAAGTGTATAGGGTCACAGATAGAGTAAATGCACAATTTTCACCCAAAGTAGGGGAATCAAGAACCGGGGATGATGGGAGCAGTTAACGCGAACCCAAGATTCAACCTTATCACTCAGAGGCTCGTGAATATGTGGAATGAGCTGCCAGAAATGATAGGTGACGCAGGTGGAATTACAACATTTAAAAGGCATGTGGACAGGTACATGGATAGAAAAGGTGAAGAAGGATTAGAATTTTCATCCAGGCATGGAGTGGCTCAGTGTGTTCTTTACCAATGTGAAGACTAGATTGCACAGAGACCAACGATTGTCAGGAATGATGTTCCGGGTGAGCACCTTATTCTCCATTGTCCTGTGGTGTGGTGTATCAAGTTTCGTTCAGATTGATGGTATATTTTACAAGTTTTTCACATTTTCATCTTTACAAAATCCAGTAGCAAAATCTCTTCCACCTGCGACTTCCGGTTGGCGCCACGATGTGAGTGGAATCGCGCCATTACAGCTCCGAAAAAAACTGAATTTAAAACGGGGGTAAAAGGGTCAAACAAACGCACTTACCACAGGAGATCGATTGCGAACGGCTCCGGCAGCGTTTAAAAGGTGCGTGACGTCATCAGGCGCGCGATTTTAAGAAGAAATTATGACCCAGCGCTCCCCTCCCCCCACCGCTGGAAAAAAATCTACGAGAAAGGAAACTGGCCTCAGCTCGGGAGCAACTGCTGCTTCTCAAGAAGATGTCTCACAGAGGAAAGCTGAAATGGAGGAACTTAAGACTACCATTCTAGGTGAGATAAAGAAGCAGAGGAAGGAGTATATGGAGGAGATAAAGAAGCAGAGGAAGGAGTATATGGAGGAGATAAAAAGTTTAAAAGCGGATATGCTGGTGTCTCACGAGAAAAATAAAGAAGATAAAGAAGACTTAATAAAACAAGTTATAACGACGGTAAAAAGTATGATGGATGAGTGGAAGGAAAAGGCTAATGCCGAGTTACAAACTCAAATTGAGGATGTAAAGGAAATAGCTGCTGGGATGGAAAGAAAGCTGGATGACAAGATAGATCCTACTATAATTTCGCTAGACCAACAAGGCGAAGCAATTAAAGAGCTAACTAAAATTGCTGAAGTGAATACTAAGGAGACCGAAAAACTCCGTGCCGAGAACAAACGCCTCTTAGAATTATTACATAAAACAAACGAGAAATGTATCGATCTGGAGGGACGCCAACGCCGTAAAAATTTGCGTATAGTTGGCCTGAGCGAAGGTCGTGAGGGGAGTCAAGATCCTCGAAAATTTGTTGCAAAACTTTTAATGGATATTTTGAATTTGGATCATGAACCCCTGTTGAGCCGTGCACATAGGGCTCTAAGACGGGCCCCTGGGATAGGTTCATCGCCCAGACAAATGATTGTAAAAGTGGCCTTTGACCATGTCTTTGAAGAAATGATGAAGATAATAATAAAAAAGAGAAACCTGAAATACGAGGGAGACAACATCAGTATTTTTAGAGACTTCCCAGCAGAAGTGGCCAAGAAAAGAGCTCTATTTAAAGAAACAAAAGGTATCCTGAGGAATGTACAGAATACTAAGAATCTGAGATATGGCTTGATGTACCCAGCAATACTGAGAGTAACTTATGATGACAAGGAATATCGTTTCGTTAAGCATACTGAAGCATTGAAATTCGCCCGAGGCATACAGCAGAAGCCAGAAGATGAAGAGAGAGAAGATGCGGAGGAAGAACCCGAGGGAGAAGGAGAGGACTGAACTTTTATCATCGACCTGTGGTTATGAAATACTCACTTAGAAGGAAGTGGAATAATGGGCATTTAGTAGTAGTTCTGTATTAATTATTAGAAAATATTTAATTATTCCATGATAATAGTATTACATATTATAGTATTAAATACAATTGATATTAGTAATTAGCAAATAGTAATATGAATAATAGAAATAATTACTAAGTACTAAGTATATAAAGTTAGTACCCCACCCCAATATATATAGCATTTGAGATAGGAGCTGGTATAATCAACATCTTTTTTTTATTAAAAAAACGGAAGTCTTTAGATTAATGGCCACGTTAGTGTGGCTTTCACCTTCACATACTACACACTATACAAGTGTAGTTTCTTTTTTTTCTGAGCACCCTATTAACACCCTTTACTTTTTTTTATTATTGATATTTCTTATTGTTTTTGTTTTTTATTGATCTTATATTATATATTATTTGAATGTAGATGTGAAGGATATTGTGTATTTAGTTTAAGAAGACATAGATGTGGATTAAGGTGGAAAGAAATTCTCATTGGATTGATGTCCGGGTGCAACGGGGAGCTGGGTGAGTCAAGAAGGCTACTCCAAAAAAAGCCGCCCTAATAGTAAAATGCATGATATAAAGGTGAAGACTGGGGGTGATGGAGTAACCTTCTGCAGTTGGAATGTAAAAGGAATTAATGAACCAATTAAAAGGGGAAAGGTATTAGCTCAGTTGAACAGATTGAAGACAGATGTCATTTTCCTTCAAGAGACTCATCTTAAAAAAGATGCTCAACATAGATTAACAGCTAAATGGATTTCTAAGGTGTATCATTCTACATTTATTCATAAATCTAGAGGAGTTGCAATAATTATTCGCAAAGGTATACCTTTCATACAAAGTTCTATTATAGAGGATAAAGAAGGCAGATATGTAATAATTACAGGGGAATTATATTCAAAAAAGGTAATTTTAATGAATATATATGCCCCTAATTTTGATAATCCATTATTTTTAAGAAAATATTTAATAATATTCCTATATCCACTCAACACAATTTAATAATTGGAGGTGATTTAAATTGTACTTTAGATAATTATCTAGATAGATCATCCGTAAAAAGGAAAGCTGCCTCGAAATCAAGTAAATTCATAAATGCTTTTATCAATACATCTAATATTAAAGACATCTGGAGGTTAGATAACCCATCCGGACGAGAATATTCTTTTTTCTCGCCCGTACATGGAACCTATTCGAGGATAGATTATTTTTTAATAGATTCTAAATTACTTCCTTTTACGTATGATGCAAAATATCATAATATTATCATCTCGGATCATGCGCCATTAACATTTAAGATAAAATTAAAAGATATATCTAATAAAACTACTACCTGGAGATTTAACCCTCAGATATTAAAGGACAATGACTGTTGTAAATATGTGATGGATCAGATTAAATTATTTTTTGAAACTAATGATAATCCTGAAACTTCTCCATCACTATTTTGGGACACATTTAAGGCATTCATGCGTGGCGCAATAATATCCGCACAAGCACATCTCAATAAAGAAAATCGAAAAATAGAACAAAATTTAGAAAATGAGATAAAACGTCTAGATAATGAAAATATAAAACAGCCTTCCAAAGAGTTAAGTAATAAAATTGCATCAGTAAAATATAGATTAAATAAAATATATTCTAATCAAGTGATTAAACTTTTTCAACAAACTAAGCAAGTGTATTTGAATTTGGAGATAAGCCACAAAAATTACTAGCACGACAGCTTAGAAAATTAGAAGATGAGAAGATGATACACGGAATTAGATCTGAGTATGGAAATATATTAATTACTCCAAAAGATATTAATGATAGATTTTTACAATATTATAAAAATCTTTATTCGTCAAAACTAACAGGACAAACAGATAGTATGGAAATATTTTTACAAGAATGTCAAATCAATAGCTTAGATCAGGAAGGTAGAGAATTGTTAAATGCTGAAATAACAGTAAAAGATATTATAGAATCAATTAGTTCGCTTAAGAACGGAAAAGCAGCGGGCCCAGATGGCCTGAGTGCAGAATTTTATAAAAAATTTCAAGATCTGATTTCCCCAAGATTACAAATAATGTATAGATATGCATATGACCAAGGAAAATTACCAGAATCTTTAAATGAATCCACAATTACACTCATCCCTAAAGTAGATAAGGATTTGGAAGATCCTGGATCATATAGAGCGATTGCCCTTTTAAATACAGACCAAAAAATATTAACTAAGGTCTTATCTAGGAGATTAAGTTTAGTGATCTCTAAATTAATACATTATGATCAAACAGGTTTTATCCCAAAACGTTACTCATCCCATAATCTCAGACGTTTGTTTAATATTATATATTCAAAAAGAATACGAGATACGGAACTAGCGGTTATATCACTAGATGCAGAAAAAGCGTTTGATCAGGTGGAATGGATGTATTTATTTAATATAATGGAAAAGTTTCAATTGGGGGATAGATTTTGTAAATGGGTAAGAATTTTATACTCGAATCCTATGGCAAGAATTTTGACTAACCAAATTTTATCAGCCAAATTCAAACTCTCTAGGGGATGCAGACAGGGATGTCCGTTATCACCCTTATTGTTCGCATTGGTGATAGAACCATTGGCGGAAAAAATTAGATCTGAACCTGAAATATATGGCTATAATACTGATACAACAATTAATAAAATTTCTTTATATGCAGATGATGTTTTGATTTATATTACAAAACCGGAAATTAGTATTCCCAACCTGCTAAACATTATAACTAAGTTTGGTGCATTTTCTGGGTATAGGATTAATTGGGATAAAAGCGAGATTATGCCAATAACAGGAATAAATCTTAATACATTACAACAATACCCATTAAAAGTAGTTACAGACAAACTTAAATATTTAGGGATTAACGTAACTAAAACTCATAACTCATTAATAAAATCCAACTATCCTCAACTATTAGATAAACTTAGAAAAAATATTTTATATTGGAAAACACTGCCTATATCCATGATTGGTAGAATAAGTGCCATAAAGATGGTATTTCTACCGCAGTTGTTATATTTGTTTCAGGCTATTCCTTTTTTTCTTCCGAAAACTTTTTTTAAAAAAATTGATAATATTGTCAATAGCTTTATTTGGGATTATAAAAATCACAGAATAAATAAAAAACATCTATGCAAAGCTAAGATAAATGGAGGATTAGCACTTCCAAACTTTTATATTATTTTTGGGCTGTTCAGATTAAGAATATGAATTTCTGGTGGGTAAATATGGATCATGAACCGACATGGTTAAATATAGAAAAGGAGGACTGTCTACCTTTCAATGTAGGTTCGATAATTTTTGCACCAACGGAAGTACAAAAAAAATATTATAAAGACAACCTAATAATATATAATAATAGACGTATTTGGAAACAAATAGTTAAGACTCTACACTTGGATAATCTCTCATTTAGATTACCAATTATGAATAATCCATCGTTTAAACCTGCTATATTAGATGGGGGGTTTAAACAATGGGATGATTTAGGAATTACAAGGATAGAACATCTGTATAGAAAAGGAAAATTTCTTTTATTCCAGGAGTTACAAGATATTTATGGATTGTCTCCACAACATTTGTTTAGGTATTTACAAATTAGAGATTATATTAAATCCAATACACAAGATTATAAAAATAAAGAAGCAGGATTGTTAGATGAACTGTTTAATTTATATCCAAATACAGAAAAATTAATAGCCTATATATATAACATCATTTTGGATAAGGAGAATCCAATAACGGAAGTATATCGTCAAGCATGGGAAAATGAAATGGGATTGGCTATAACAAAAGAAAACTGGGAAGAAAGTCTACAACGAATACACCGGTGTTCATTAAACGCCAGACATATACTGATACAATTTAAAGTATTATATAGGTTACATTATTCGAAAACTAAATTAAATAGTATTTTTCCGAATCTCTCCGCTATTTGTGATAAGTGCAAGAAAGCAGAGGCAAATTTAATACATAGTTTCGTTACATGTCCTAAATTGAATTATTACTGGACAGAAATCTTTAAAGTTATTTCTGAAGTCATCAAAGTTAAATTGGACCCTAACCCAAAGCTAATAATATTTGGAATTCCGGATTTACATCTATCACTTACAGTAAATCAAAGAAATTTCTTTGATTACTGTTTAATAATTGGAAAAAAAATCATATTGAAATTTTGGAAGGGAACATTATCCCCCACAACCAAAATGTGGGCAACAGAGATGATGGAGACGTTACATCTGGAAAGAATTAGATTTGTCCTATTGGACAAGTATAATTCTTTTGAACAGATATGGTCTCCATATATACAGTATTTAGAGAAGTAGCTGTTCTTGGCAACACAGCTCGACGTGCACCCTGCGGGATTTGGTGAGAATAATTCATTTTTATATTGGAATTACATATATGTCTTTATTGATACTATCACTTGTAGTAGTGTTATTAATAATACATATTGTGGTTACTAAAAATGTTTTTTTTTTTTTGTTTTTTTTTTCGTTTCTCTTTTCTTTCTTATATATAATCAAATTATTATTTAATCACTCTCTTAATGATTTATTCTTTCTCTATTCTTTCTCTATCATTATTTCTAAAAAAAACAGTAGATAAGTATTACTAGTGTTTTACTTAATGCAAATTGAATTAATTTGATATAAAGTTGTTTGAAGCATTGTAATTGATTACCTTTAATAAAAAAATATATTAAAAAAAATAAAAAATAAAAATCTCTTCCACCTGCACTGGTAGTCAGCAGCGTAAGACGTCACAATGGGGTTTCGTTTACATGAACTGACATCACAATGGGATCTCATTTACATTTTAAAAAACTACGTTTTGAAAAAAATGCTCATCAGCAGTGTTTCACCCCACAATGACGTCACAATGGGATCTCATTTACATTATAATAACTCCGTTTTCAAAAATCACAGCAGTGTTCCACAATGACATCACGAAGGAATCTCATTTCCATATTTACAAATAATCAGTTTTAAAAAACACAGCAGCTTCCATCTCACAATGACGTCAGGGGGGTAGGGAGGGGAGAGGGGTTATGGAGGGAGAGAGGGAGTGACTGAGGGTAGGGGAAAGGAGAAGGAGGGAGATGTGAGGGGGGGGGGTGGAGCGGGGAAAGAAGAGGGTGAAGAGGAGGGGGTGGAAGTGCTGGAGCTGAGGGGGAATGGAGGAGGATGGGGTAGGAAGGGGGATCGCAAGGAGCACTTTGGGAGGTTTGCCATGACTCGCGTCACAACGGGGATCGCTGGTGTCACAAAGGGAACCCGTCAGCCGTGCCTGCGCAGTTGGGAGCTATGGGTGAGTGGTGAAATATTGTGTTCGAGGACCAGCCCTCCCGTGTGTCAGAGCCCACTGTCTTTTATATTACTAAAACTCATATTATTTGTTATGTCTGTCTGTCTGTCTGTCTGTCTGTCTGTCTGTCTGTCTGTCTGTCTGTCTGCCTGTCTGTCTGTCTGTCTGTCTGTCTGTCTGTCTGTCTGTCTGTCTGTCTGTCTGTCTGTCTGTCTGTCTGTTTGTCTGTATGTGAGTATGATCCTGAAATTAGGGCAAACGGTACACAATAGCTCTACAATATTTGTAGCTCACCATTGTCCTGTGGTGTGGTGTATCAAGTTTCGTTCAGATTGATGGCATAGTTTACGTTATTCACAAAAACCACTGACAAAAATATCTTCCATCTGCACTGGTAGTTAGCAGCGTATGACCTCACAATGGGATCTCATTTACATAAACTGACATCACAATGGAATCTAATTTACATATTTTTAAAAATCCGTTAAAAAAAACCCAGCAGCTTCCTCCTCACAATGACGTCAAGGGGCGTAAGGAGGGGAGAGGCGTTATGGAGGGAGGGAGGGAGGGCGTGAATGAGGGTAGAGGAATGGAGAGGGAGAGAGGGGTGAGGGAGGGAGTGGGGAGGGTAAGAGTAGAGGGGAAAGAAGAGGGAGGGTGAAGAGGAGGGGGAGGACGTGCTGGGGATGAGGGGGAAAAGAGGAGGATAGTGGTAGGAAGAGGGATTGCGAGGCGCACTTGAGGAGGGTTGCCATGACTGGCATCATAAAGGGGATCACGGGCGTCACAACATGAACCCGACAACCACGCCTGCTCAGTTGGTGGCTATGGGTGAGTGGTGGAATATTGCTTTTGGGGACCAGCCCTCCCCATGTGACAGAGATCCAACGGGTCCCACTTCGCCTAGTATATTATTAAAACTCTCATCTTGATTCTATATTTGCTTGTTTGTGTGCCGGTTTCTACCTATATTTGCGCAAAAACGGTACACGATAGATCTACAATATTTGCACCACCTTCCTCACCATTGTCCTGTGATGTAAATTAAATACGTTTCGTTCACATCAATGGTATATTTTACAAGTTCTTGACATTTTAAACTTTAAAAAAAATGTTTTCCACTTGCCTTGCCATCAGCAGTGTTCCTTCCCACAATGACATCACAATGGGATCTCATTTACATGAAAAATAACTCTGTTTTAAAAAACAGAGCACTGTTCCACCATGACATCACGATGGGATCTCATTTATATAAAAACCCTGTTTTAAAAAACACAGCAGCATTCCACCTCACAATTAAGTCAAGGGTGTAGGTATGGGAGAGGTGTTATGGAGGGAGTGACCGAGGGTAAGGGAAAGGAGAGTGAGGGAGAGGTGAGGGAGGGAGTGGGGGATGGGATGAGGAGAGGGAAAGAAGAGGGAGGGTGAAGAGGAGGAGGTGGGATTGCTGGGGGATGAGGGGGAATGGAGTAGGATAGGGGTAGGAAAAGGGATGGCAAGGCACAGTTGAGGAAGGTTGCCGTAACTCGCGCCCCAACAGGGATCACTGGCGTCGCACTGGGAACCCATCAGCCACGCCTGCACAGTTGGGGGCTATGGGTGTGTGGTGGAATATTGCGTTGGGGAACGGGGCCCATCTTGTTTATTTATATGCGTGCTTGTGCATGAGATCCCGAACCCCCACCAAAACGGTACATGATATAGCAATGTTACAAAATTTTGAGATTTTAAAAATCAAGTCTGCAATTTATCCCATCTGATAAAGCATAAAAATAAATTTAATTTGACACCTAATTCACTTTCTATCTCAAGTATTTAAAAAGTTATGGCCATTTTCATACTCGGAAATGAGCATCTTGTTCCCTATTGATTTTCTATGGACATAACAAAAAAGCTGTGATCGTGGACAGTCAAAAGCCCATAACTTTCTTAAAAATTAAGAGAACTGAATGAAATTTTCAGTTATTATAGATTGAAGCATTCTGAAACAAATATAAAATAATCTTACTTGGATGACCTGAAATTAAAGCATATAATTAGTTAGTTACCTAATTGTAGCTAATTTCAAACTTCAATTACTAGATCTAAACATCTATCCATTTCTTAATAAATGATTAACATTTTTAAATAGCCTAAGTGTCCAAATAATATTCACAAATAATTCACAATAAAACATGATTTTTAGATCTCATTTACATTAATTTATAGGCCAAATGGAAGGAATTTTGTGTTTAATTGCTGTAAATCAAAGTCCATTTAAATCAGCTTTCTATTGGGATTAATTAGGCTGAAAAACCTCGATTTGAACAGCCTAGGGAAAATCGCGTTTTAAACCCGCCCCCCTCTAAACGGCGCCAAAATTGCGCACACGGGCTGGGACAGATTTTCAGCGACGCTTCAGGTAGGCTTTGCAACATACCTACATGATAGCGCTACAATATTTGGCCCACTTTACTCACCTTTGTCCTGGTATGTAAATGAAATAAGTTTCGTTCGGGTTGATGTTATATTTTACGCTATTGACATTTTAAACTTTACAAAAATCACTTTTGAAACCACTTTTCCACTTGCCCTGCCTGTCAGCCGCGTTCGACGTCACAAAGACGTGATTAACAGCTAATATTGTGTTTAGTTTATTTTAAAGGAAAAACGCGATTTTCATTGAGAATTTCATTTAAAAAAAAAAGTTTTTCATATTGGATGGGGGGATGGGAGGAGGTTTCATTTAAAAAAAATATCGCTATTTTCATTATGGTGTGGGTGGGATTAGGGAAGGTGAGGAGTGGAGGAGCAGGAGGATAGAGGGAGTGGAGGGGGGTAGGGAGAGGAGATGGAGGGGAAAGTGGGGGAGGGGGGGGTGAGGGGGGGAGTGGTGGAGGAGGGGGATAGAGGGAGAGAAGTGGGGAGTGGGGGAGGTAGGGAGTGGGTTTAGAGGCCAGTGGGGGAGGTGAGGAGGGAGAGTGGGGGAGTGGGATAGGGGGAGGTGAGGAGTGGGGAGCAGGGAGATAGAGGGAGAGAGGCCCAACGGGTCCGCACCTAGTCTAGTCAAGATATATAATCTCAATCAAAGCCCCAACACTCTCCTAATGTGCACCTCTTAATATCCTGGGATATTTGTGGTCAGCACAGACATTTATCCACCTTAACTCATTTCAAGATCTCCTCTTTCTGTTATATTGATATTCTCCAGTAAATGATTGTGCCCACGCTGAATTCATTAGCTTCCATGTCCATCTCAACGATAAATAGGACGAGACTATTCAGTTCTGACCTCTTCCATTTGTTGATCCTGAAGGGTGCATCCCCCCCCCCCCCCCCCCCCCCCCCCCCCCCCCCCGCTACACTTCTGTTCTTAACATTCTTCGGGAATCTTTTAGAATTCCTCTTCATCTGGTCAACTAGTGATAGCACATGGGCCCCTTTTGGCCTCCCACGTTTCTTCTTCTATACTTCAACATCCGTTATAGACCCCGAAGGACTCGTTTGATCCCAGTTACCTTTAACTGACATGTACCTATGTCGTTGTTTTTCCGAATCGCTGCTTAATATCTCTTGCCAATCAAGGTTCCCTAATGCTGCCGGACGAACCCTTCTCTGTGACAGAATGTTGCTGCTCCTGAACTCTTCCCGTGTCACGTTTGAACGTCCCCATCCCCCGCTTCTGAGATATCCCTTTGCATTTAGATTACTTCTCCCAATCAACTTTTGAAAGGTCTAGCCTGATGTTTATTGCGCACATTACGGGGGTGTACTGTTGCATTTACGGGTGGCGTGGTTGTTAGAGGCAAGAGAAAGTTCAAGCAATAGAACGATATGATGGAAGAAAATAACAAGGGAGATGAGTTAGACACAAAATGCTGGAGTAACTCAGCGCGACAGGTAATATCTCTGGATAGAAGGAATGGATGACGTTTCGGATGGAGAGCCTTCTTCAAACTGAGCGTCAGAGGAGAGGGGGGCATAGATATATAGAAGGCTAAGGTGTGAAAACGAAAGATCAAAGAGATGAGGCTCAAGAAAAATGTAGAATAGAGCTAGGGGAAGTCGACAATAGGCATATAACGATAAAATGTAATTAGAAGCACAGTCAGACTGGTCGTCGGACTAAGACAGGGAGGGATGGAGAGTGAGGGAAAGCAAGGGTTTCTTGAAGTTTGGGAAATCGAAATTCACACCGCCGGGTTGTAAGCTGCCCAAGGAAAATATGAGGTGCTGTTCCTCCAATTTGCGTTGGACCTCACTCTAACAACGGAGGAGGCCCAGGACAGAAAGGCCAGCCTTGGTGTGGGAAGGGTGAGTTAAAGTGTTTAGCAACTGGTTGATCGTGTACTGTAGGTCGAGGTGGACTGATGCGTTTGGACTCGCCGATATATAGGAGTCCACACCTGGAGCTGTGGTTACAGTAGATGAGGTTGGAGGAGGTGCAAGTGAACCTCTACCTCACCTGACAGGACTGTCGGCGTCCTGGGATAGAGTGGAGGGAGAAGGTATGCAGGGGAAAGTACCCACGGAGGGGGTAGTTTTGGTGGGAAGGGGAGGGAGAAGGTATGCAGGGGAAAGTACCCACGGAGGGGGTAGTTTTGGTGGGAAGGGATGAGTTAACCAGGGTTGGGAGAGGGGACGGTCTCTGCGGAAAGCGGAAAGAGGTGGAGATGGGAAGGTGGGGCTAGTGTTCGGATCCCATTGATGGTGGCTGTTTGCGACGGCTGATTGGGTGAAAGATGAGGACTAGGGCAACTTTGTCCCTGTTGTGACTGAGGGGAGGGGGAGCAAAAGCGGAGCTATGGGATACCGAGAAGACCCATGTGAGAACCTTGTCTATAATGGAAGAGATTGACCTACAAACCTGTACGCTTTTGGAGTCGTCGAACAACATGATGAAGGAACCGGGAATTCATAACAGCGACAATAGGTGAAATAAACCTAAAAATGAAAAAAACAGCATAATCAAGCAGCCAGCGATATTGTACAGGGTCGTTCAAGAAAACCCAAGAAAGGAGACGATCAAAGGCAAAAATGAGGTTATCCTAATTTCCTTATTAAACGTGCTCCTACATCCCTTGTACTCTTCGAACGACTCGCTTGATCCCAGCTGCTTATACCTGTGATTGGCGACGTACCCACTTCAGGAAGGCATGAAGACGTTAAAGTGCAAGAGGGAATATGCAAGTGGAAATAGTTGCCAACATGGCGGTGCTACGGTGAAGGGCGGGAAAAGATCGTGAATGGGACGAGAAACACGAAGAAGGAAATATAATGGACCAACACTGATGTGGAGCCATGATCCATAAAAAACTACATATACATGGCAGAAACGAGACTTACTCTCCCATCACCCTACTCTTCCCCATTCCAAATAAAATTGTCTGTATCAGTTAAAATGAACGCGATTTGCAACAACGTCAGTTGCTGTGAGGAGGTGGGATTGAATATCAACCAGAAACAAAATATATGGAAAACAACAATTGAAATATAATTCTAAGTAAGCAATGGTACGTCGTTGAAACACAATGCATTCGATGTATGTGATATGCTTCATTAAAGGGCCCGCGTACCTTACTATGCAGGTAAAATTATGAAAGGCATAAACCCAGAGTCCAACTACTTCCAATAGACACATCAGTAAATCCAGCCATGTATCTCGTGGGCGATGGGTAACCAAAACCATTTCCCTCTGGTTCTGCTCCCTCAGTAACGTACCGCTATCTCAGGCGCCTGGGATTTCTTAATTCTACAGAAGAAAAAAACTCTTTGGTTATTGAAATACTAAGACTAACGTCAGCCATTGATTTATTGTCTATATTGCTTGGAATACGCTTATATTGTAAATTATTACTAAAGTAATTATGTAAGCGGGACATATTCTAAGACTGAACCAAAAACAGAAAATACTGTACAAACTCAGGCAGCATCTGTGGAAAGAGGAACAGTCAAACTTTTGGGTCTCCGACCCTTGGTTAGAACAATATTCTATAATATTACAATCTTCTAAGATCTGCCTCTATCTTCAAAATACTTAGCACTTCAGCAAAACACAAAGTGCTGGAGGAATTCAACAGGTCAGGCAACATCTGTGAAGAGAATGGCAAACGCCGTTTCGGGTCTGGACCCTTTCGACTGATTCCCGCCACGGTGCCTATAATACTCAGAAGAGGAAAAGAAAATAATTCCATCTTCCAACCAAGTGGAAAACATTGTACTGAGACGGTTTAACTCTGCAAGTAGCTGAAAAGGAAAGACAACGCTGGTCCCTTACCAATTATTAAGATGCGCCTTCCACACAGCCAAATTTATCAATCCGCCCGTATAGTACGGTGTACAAGTATTTCATTACTTACTTGAGTTTTGGATGTAATTCATATTGAGATTAATAACGTGGTTAAAGTAAAAAGATAACGTTTCGTAGGTTTTTGGGAAGAGCGTGTATTAGTATATCAAATATTTACGTTAAAAATGTTGCCGATTTTGCGTGAAACCGTTTATTGCATAAGATTTGTACTAATTTTAAGTAAAGTACAACCCTCCCTTTCGGTGTTTGTGTCCAATTGTTCATTTCACCTTTCTCAACCCCGAACCTTACTGGGCTGACGGGGTAACTAACTCCGTGCCACCGCCGTTCTTAAAACGCTTTATCTATGAATGAGACATACAATTGTACAATGCAAGTTTAGCCCATATTATTTATGTTGATTTGTGAAGTACGTTTTCGACAAACCGGCCCTGTCCCAATAACGCCCCAATTTCTTCTTTCGAATACATTTGCAATTCTCCTTTAAAAGTAGCATGTGATTTTCCTTCCACTACTCCATCCGGTAATGGAGGAAGCATCACAATCATAGTGTTGTAGCGTCAAATAGCACGTAAACAGGCCCTTCGGCCTAACTCGTGCATGCTGACCAAGATATCTCATCTAAGCTAACCCATTTTCTCACGTTTGGCCCATACACCTGTAAACATTTACTATCCACACAACGGCGTATTCTTTATGGTACCTGCCACAAATACCTCCTCTGCCAGCTCGTGCTATGTACGAGCCGCCTTCTGAGCGATGAAGTCCTATTCAGGTTCCTATTATATCTTTCCCCTCTCACCTTATGCCAATGTTTTCTGGTTCTTGATTCCCCTACTCTGGGTAAAATACTGTATGCATTCACCCCATATATTCCCCTCATGATTATATACACCTCTATAAACTCACCCCGCAGCCTTCTGCGCTCTAAGGAATCAAGTCCAAGCTTGCCCCACCTCTCCCTGTAACTTTGGCCTTCAAGTCCCGGCAACATTATCGTCAATATTCTCTGCACTCTATCCAGATTACATCCTTTCTATCGGAGGATGACCAAAACTAAGCACAATGCTCCAAATGCGTTTTCACTATAGTTTTGTACAACTGTAACACAACCTATCATCTTCTACACGATATATTGAATGATGAAGGTCAATGTACCAAAAACCTTCTTTACCACTCTATCTACCAATGGCGGTCGTTTTAGGGAAACACTAGACCAAGTGCAGACCCGTTGGCTCCCCCGTCGCACCCGTCCCCTCCCCGTAGCCCCCACGGGAGTCTCCAACTGAACCCGAAGGTAAGATTCGAGCATTCCTCAGCAACGATCATAGCTCGTGAGCCTCTCCCAGCACTGGAGTTGAATAAAAATCCCAATCCCCAATAGCAATACCAATTGACCCTCCCCCTCCTGTCCTACCAGGGGGTATGATGGCACCATTGTTGCTAATGTCGGGTGCATTTGCTGAGAGATGCCATTGGGCTGAAAATTTCAGTGTTCCTGCCAGTGTTTGTCTTGCAACTTTGTATCAAAGTGTGTGGGAAGCTGGGAGGAATGATTTTAAAATTAAAAACATTTTAAATACAAAGTATTTTTAAACATTTTCAGTAATGTCGAGAAATAAGGCCTGAAATATTCAGATAAGTAGGTTTGGCACCACGGGAAAAATCTCTACTGCAATATGTAAAAATGTTACCATTACTGAGTCGTTTTTTCGCAAAGATGTGATTGCACACAAACACACAAATAAATACACATCCAAAATCAGACTTTTAATAGGTACTAGACCAAGTCGTGGTTGCGGGGGGGGGGGGGGGGCGGCCAGTGGAGTCACACATACACTACTCCCCCCCCCCCACACCCCCCCCCCCCCCACCCACACACATACACACACACACTTAAGGGGTTGGACAGGCTAGATGCAGGAAGATTGTTCCCCATGTTGGGGTAGTCCAGAACAAGGGGTCACAGTTTAAGGATAAGAGGGAAGTCTTTTAGGAACGAGATGAGAAAAACATTTTTCACACAGAGAGTGGTGAATCTCTGGAATTCTCTGCCACAGAAGGTAGTTGAGGCCAGTTCATTGGCTATATTTAAGAAGGAGTTAGATGTGGCCCTTGTGGCTAAGGGGATCAGAGGGTATGGAGAGAAGGCAGGTACGGGATACTGAGTTGGATGATCAGCCATGATCATATTGAATGGCGGTGCAGGCGGTGCAGGCAGCTGAATGGCCGAATGGCCTACTCCTCCACCTAATTTATATGTTTCTATGTTTCTAACCACCCTTCTCCCAACACACGCACCACTAACCACCCCAATTGATATATTAATATTATTAATTCGCTCCCTTTACCCATCCCCTGCCCAATCCACTCACGCATAGCCTCCAACTCACAGGCGCAGCTAAAGTGGGTGAGGGAGGGGGTAGAGAGGGCAGAGAGAGAGGGCAGAGAGAGAGAGGGCAGAGAGAGGGCAAAGAGAGAGAGGGCAGAGCGGGAGAGGGCAGGGGGCAGAAAGGGCAGAGAGGGCAGAGGTCAGAGAGGGCAGAGAGGGCAGAGGGCAGAGAGGGCAGAGAGGGCAGAGGGAAGAGGGCAGAGAGATAGAAGGCAGAGCACAGAGGTCAGATAGGGCAGAGGGCAGAGGGCAGAGAGAGAGACGGCAGCGGACAGAGGCAGAGAGGGGACAGAAAGAGAGAGGGGGCAGAGAGAGAGGGGGGCAGAGAGAGATGGGGCAGAGAGAGAGGAGAGGCAGAGAGAGATAGAGGGGCAGAGAGAGAGAGAGAGAGGGGCAGAGATAGAGATGGACAGAGAGAGAGAGAGAGAGAGGCCGAGAGAGGGGGGGGGGGGTAGAGAGAGAGGGGCAGAGAGAGAGAGGGGCACAGAGATATAGAGAGGCAGATAGAGAGAGGGGGACAGGGAGAGAGAGGGCAGCGAGAGAGAGAGAGTCAGAGAGAGAGGAGAAGGGCAGAGAGAGAGAGGGGTAGAGAGAGAGGGGGGCAGACAAACAGAGAGGGGGCAGAGAGAGAAGGAGGGGCAGAGATAGAGAGAGAGAGGGAGAGGGAGAGGGAGAGGGAGAGGGAGAGGCGAGAGAGAGAGAGGGAGAGAGAGAGAGAGAGAGAGAGAGAGAGAGATGAGCGAGAGAGAGAGAGAGAGAGAGAGAGAGAGAGGAGAGAGAGAGAGAGAGAGAGAGAGAGGAGAGGAGAGAGAGAGAGAGAGAGAGAGAGAGCGCAAGGGGCAGTTATAGAAAGATAGAGAGGGGCAGAGAGAGAGAGAGAGAGAGAGAGTGGGGCAGAGAAGGACCGAGGACCTGAGACGGACCCAAGCGACTGGAGAAGGACCCCAGACGGACCACAGATGGACCTGAGACAGACACGAGATGGACCGAACCTGAGACGGACCCGAGAGCTCTAGAACAGGGCCCGACTTACTCGTTCTTCGTTCGCAGCGTGTGGAACACAGCGTGTGGAACACCGCGCGCAGATCCATTGTGACATCATCAGCGAAAGGCCATCAGTATTTTATCAACGTTTTTTCAGATTTTTGAACATTTTCCTTAATAACGAGAAATCAAGCGTGAATTTTTCAGATAAGGCGGTTTTGGACTCCAGGAGGAAAATCTCTACCGTAATAGGTAAACATTTTGCTGTTAGAGCGTCATTTTTTCGAGAAGATGTGATTAAACACAAACAAACAAATACATACACACATAAATACATGGTTGCGGTGGGGCGGGGGCAGCCTGCGGCGTCACACAAACACTAACCACCCCCACACAAACACAGACTAACCACCCCCCACACACGCACACTAAGCACCCCCTCCACCCCCCCCCCCCCACACACACACACACACTCACCACCCCCTTGATATTATATAAATATTATTCATTTGCTCCCTTTACCCCATTCCCCGCCCTATCCACTCATGCATAGCCCCCAACTCGCATGCGTGGCTAGTGAGGGAGGGGGCAGAGGCTCAGAGAGGACAGAGGCACAGAGAGGGCAGAGGCACAGGGATGACAGAGGCACAGAGAGGGAGGGGGTTAGAGAGAGAGGGCAGAGAGAGAGAGGGGGCAGAGACTGAGAGAGAGGAGCAGAGACAGAGAGAGGCAGTGAGAGAAGGACAGAAATAGAGAGAGAGGGGCAAAGACAGAGAAAGAGGGGCAGAAAGAGAGATGGGGGAGAGAGGGGGGGAGAGAGGGGGAGATGGGGGAGGGAGAGGGGGAAGAGAGGGGGAGGGAGGGGGGTTTAAGGGGAGAGAGGGTGGGGAGAGAGGGTGGAGAGGGGAAGGGGAGAGAGATGGGGAGAGAGGCGGGGGAGAGAGGTGGGGAGAGGGGGAGGGAAAGGGGGGGGGGGGAGAGAGGAGAGAGGCTGGGGAGGGGGAGGGGAGAGAAGAGGGGGAGAGGGGCTTCTTGGAGAGGAGGAGGGGGAGAGGAGATGGGGAGAGGATGATGGGGGAGAGGAGGAGGAGGGGGAGAGGAGGAGGGGAGCGTGGAGCAGCTGAGAGGAGGGGGGTAGGAGCGGGCATCAACCAAATGCCTGCAAGTTCGGCTGGGGTGACGTCACTCTCAATGCGAGCAAGACCAAATATCTTGGAGCGGAGCAAGACGGCGTAGACCCATTGTGACGTCATCAGCGAAAGCCGCTCAGTTTTTTTCATATATTAGAACATTTTCACTAATACCTCGAGAACCAAAGCATTTTTTTTTCAGATTAGGTGATTTCGGAGTCCAAGGGATAAATCTCTACCGGAATATGTAAACATTTTACCGTTAGCGTGTCGTTTTTTCGAGAAGATTTGATTATACGCAAACAAACAAATACACACACAAATAAATACACCCACATACTGGATCAGACTTTTAAGTATATAATACACGGATATAGATATGAGATGATTTACATGCGCTCTTAGAGCACTGCTCTCCAACAATCGATTGTGTTCTTCTCCCATCTCCTATTTGAAAATTACTTGAAATATATGTGGTTGGATTACCCACTCTTCCATCACCCGAAAACTTCAATCTGAAGCAGGGTCTCGACCCGAAACCTCACCCATTCCTTCTCTCCAGAGATACTGCCTGTCCCGCTGAGTTACTACAACATTTTCTGTCTACCATTCCTATACCTTTCATGATTTTGCGTAATTTTAAACTTATTTGTATCGTTTCTTGCCCCAGGGAGCACACCCACACGCTTCCAATCTTTTCGCACAAATGGCGTCGCAATTTCAGTTTGATTCCGGTCAATCTCTGAGAGCCATAGGCATGGCGGAATAGATTTATAACCAATGGGCCTTTCTGTGCTAGTCCCATTGACCCCGAAGCATAGCCTCTCCAAATGCCTTTCAAATGTTAGAATTCGACCCGACTTTATTACTTTTCCTGGTAGCTCGTCCTTAGATTCACCTTCCTCTGTGAAAAGCTTGCATGTCAAGTTCCATTTAATTTCTTCCTCCTCTCTCCTTAAAATATTGCTTCTAAGAGTACCTAACCTTGCGATAAAGACTGTTTAGGTTATCTATGCCCTTAATGAATTTATAAACCTCTATAAAGTTGCCCCTCAGCCTCTTCCTCTTCGGGGTAAACAGCGCCAGCCCACCCAGTTTCTCCTAAGAACTTAAACACCACACCCTCTTCAGCTTAATCGCGTTTTCCTATAGATTAGTGACCAGAACGGCATGCAGTCCTCCATTTCTCCTCGACGTTGTCTTCCTTCCTAACACTCAGTTATTTATTCCACCATGTTCCTGTTTAAAATAGAAGAGACCACTGCGGACCATTCATTTATTTCTTATTTGAATAACGATTGTAGCTTCCCATAGATTTTTCAGCTGGGTCGTCATTTGTGAATGATATCATTGGGATCGCTGTGTTTGGGCCGAGAAATCCTCCCCCCTCTACTGGCCATCAAGTCCAAGCTGACTATCAACCTCCCATTTACACTAATCCTGCTCAAATATAATCCAATTTTAATTATCTCAATGTTGTTATTAATTCTACCAGTCACCTGCACACAGGAGCAATTTAGAATTTTACAGCAATCAATTAACTTACCAATCCACAGACACCGGAGCACCGTGAGAAAAAAATTAATGCGGTCACGGAGAAAAGGTGCAAACTCCTTACAGAACGCGCCCGAGGTCAGGACTGAACCGGGGACTCTGATGCTGTGAGAGAGCGGCACTCCAATCTGCGCCATTGTGCCGCCCCAGATGATTTGCTGGCGTTGAAAAAAATATGTAGGGAGGACTAACATGGGCGTTGGACCGGGAGGACCCATGGACAGTTGTCAGCGGCCACAGTGGCGCAGCGGTATAGTTGTTTCCTTACAGCGAATGCAGCGTCGGAGACGCGGGTTGGATCCCGACTACGGGTGCTGTCTGTACGGAGTTTGCACGTTCTCCCCGTGACCTGCGTGGGTTTTCTGTGTGATCTTCGGTTTCCTCCCACACTCCAAAGACGTACAGGTTTGTACGTTAATTGGCTTGGTGAATGTAAAAATTGTCCCTTGTGGGTGTAGGGTCGCGTTAATGTGCGGGGATCGCTGGTCGGCGCGGACCCGGTGGGCCGAAAGGGCTTGTTTCCGCGCTGTATCACTAAACTAAACTAAACTAATTGATACGGTTTGGGTCCATTCTGTGATGTTAAAGATTAAACCAATCGCAATTGCCACATTGAAGCAAAAAAATATAATCGACAGATTAATTACCATTCAGTTAATTCGTAACGTGCTTGATCCGGTGATTTTGAAGATGTGTGCAAAAGGACTGAGACTTAAACTGTCCTTATGTTCATCCTGATCTTTGCCTCAAACGGCGCCGCAACGCTGAACCTCATTTTCTATTTTCCAAGAGCCTCAACGCATCTGTCCCTCTACGACTTCTTAAGATGCTCCTTAAAAATCTACTACTTCGGAAGAACGTATGGTATGTTTTCTTCTTATCTCGGTATGTGGCCTAGTTTCAAATGTTGCTTTGGAATAATGAATGAAACCAAAAGGCACCAAACACAAGCAAGAATATATCCGCTCATTCTTCCAAACTCCATTGATCAAGCCCAACCTGGTCTACCTGCTCAGATGGGCGGACAGCCATAATGCAAACATTTAAGACAACTGCCAAAATAGCCTAATTATGAAATAATGTATTGGGTGCAAGAAGTTCAGTTGTAAATTCCAAAAGGGAATTGGGTAAATAGTTGAATAGCTGGGGAAGGAGACAGGGGAGGACCGTAGGCCTATGGGCAAAATTGCATTTGTTGGCCAGGCCCTGTAAGGTGGAACACATGATTTATTTTACTTCACAATTCTGTGCACCTAATTAATTGAAACGCTAGATAATTTCTTAAAATTCCACATCTATGTAAGCCTTTCTATGCGGGTCAGTATTGAGCCGTAGGAGTTACTCTTTACCAAGTAATAGTCGGTGAATACGAATCTGCTTTAGAAACATAGAAATAGGTTCAGGAGTAGGCTATTCGGCCCTTCGAGCCAGCACCGCCATTGAATATGATTCTGGTTCTGATCCAGAATCCTGCTTTCTCCCTATATCCCTTGATTCCTTTAGCCCTAAGAGCTATATCTAACTCTGTCTTGAATACATCCAGTATTCAATTTAAATGTTAACAATCTGAACCAGCAGGGTTCATTGGCCTTAGCCAAGTGACTTAGAAAACAAGGATGCTGGAAATCTGAACTAAATAAAGGGAAATACAGGAAACACTCTATTAGCCAAGCGGCCTTCAGTGGAGGGAGAACCCGAGTTATCTTTTCAATCAGTGAGCCTTCATTAAAAGTCATGTCACAGATCTGAAACGTGCATCTCTCCGGAGAGTTTCAAGCCCTCTTTGGCTTTATAACTGTGAATCAGTCTTCACCAAGCGGTAGAACGGAGCCAATCAGCTTTTACCAGGTGTCATATCAACGTCAATCAGTTTTTGTCAGGTGTTTTTTTTGTGAGCCAGTATACACCAGGTGGCCGATCAATATGCATGAAAAATTCGAGAATGTCAAAGAAATAGGCCAGCGGTTATCCGGAACTCCAAATCCTGCCACTAATTAATGTGTCTATAACGGAGAAGTATTGTAGATTTCTTTGAAGGTGGCATGGGATAAACCAGTCGACTCTCTCTCATGCACAATAATAATCACTTTAATACTAAATACTCCTAAGTGTTCTCAATGTTCTTATCGTTATTTCAGTCGGTCTGGACGATCTTGAAGACGAGAACACGAGAGAAACACCTCGTTCGTTTTTTCTCAGTATTTTAGTTCTTGTCCACAATGCACTCAGATCGGGCTAACGACCGCTTTGAAGCCAACTGCGTGGGCCGAAATAAAAATCGAAAACGTTCTCTCATTTTCAGTTTTATTTCCGTTTCGGAGCATCTACAGCTTTGTTAATTGATTTATAAGCGTGGGTCGACCTAAAAACTTGCAATCGTTAGCGCCCATGGAAAAGTATCAGTTCACAACATGGTTCACTATCTTGGAACGCGGCCAGGAAATGTATTCAGTGACAACATACGCCTGTGCTGGTGGAAATATTCGGAGACATTCCATGCCGAAAAAATACACACACACATAAAAATACACACAGACACAGAATTAATACACGGACTGTACACAGCTGAATGGAAATGTACCCGAACACATAAGTAAAGCATAAAGGTTACCGGGAACAGGCCATGGATACAAAAACATGAACAGATGGTCGGAGTTCAACCAAACGCCTGAAAATATAGAAACCTAGCGAGACATGGCCTGAAATAACGTGAGCGCTCAGTGTGAACTCTTGCATTTCAAAAATGGTACAAGATGGGCGATTTTTAGCTAGATACATGATCACGAGGACCCCAGCGCCCACGCGCATGACGAAAGAAGGAACGCTGAGAGTTGTGGCGCTCTGAAACGGTTTCGAATAACTAGAATTTTGAACATACTGGAAGTGTCAATAGATGGTAGCAAATAGCATGTTGAGTAAATGTTTGTACTTCTTTTTTTCCAAACATTGTGTGAATAACACTGGCTAAACTTCCGGGTACTGTCAGTCGAACCACAGGCCGCCAGGAAAAAATAACAGCGGCAATAAAAGCACGAGTGTAATATAATGTACTGTTTCAAATAACGAACACTGTACACTGCAAACAAACGAACAGAATATTTGACATAATGCTACACATGGAAACAGCACTTTCGCCAGTTTAGTATGCTTAGTACCCAATTAAAAATATGTTGAGAAAGTATTTAAGATGGAACTGCAGATGTTGGAAAATCGAAGGTACACAAAAATGCTGGAGAAACTCAGCGGAAGCAGCAGCATCTACGGAGCCAAGGAGATAGGCAACGTTTCGGGCCGAACCCCTTCTTCAGACTCGAAGGGTTTCAGCCCAAAACGTTGCCTATCTCCTTCGCTCCATAGATGCTGCTGCACCCGCTGAGTTTCTCCAGCATTTTTGTGTACCTGTTGAGAAAGTATGTGCAGGCCACCATTTGAGGAAAACGGTGGCTAAATGGTGGCCGACTAGGAAAAGGGGAGATGCAGCGAGACCTGGGTGTCATGGTACACCAGTCATTGAAAGTGGGCATGCAGGTGCAGCAGGCAGTGAAGAAAGCGAATGGAATGTTAGCTTTCATAGCAAAAGGATTTGAGTATAGGAGCAGGGAGGTTCTACTGCAGTTGTACAGGGTCTTGGTGAGACCACACCTGGAGTATTGCGTACAGTTTTGGTCTCCAAATCTGAGGAAGGACATTATTGCCATAGAGGGAGTGCAGAGAAGGTTCACCAGACTGATTCCTGGGATGTCAGGACGGTCTTATGAAGAAAGACTGGATAGACTTGGTTTATACTCTCTAGAATTTAGGAGATTGAGAGGGGATCTTATAGAAACTTACAAAATTCTTAAGGGGTTGGACAGGCTAGATGCAGGAAGATTGCTACCGATGTTGGGGAAGTCCAGGACAAGGGGTCACAGCTTAAGGATAAGGGGGAAATCCTTTAAAACCGAGATGAGAAGAACTTTTTTCACACAGAGAGTGGTGAATCTCTGGAACTCTCTGCCACAGAGGGTAGTCGAGGCCAGTTCATTGGCTATACTTAAGAGGGAGTTAGATGTGGCCCTTGTGGCTAATGGGATCAGAGGGTATGGAGAGAAGGCAGGTACGGGATACTGAGTTGGATGATCAGCCATGATCATATTGAATGGCGGTGCAGGCTCGAAGGGCCGAATGGCCTACTCCTGCACCTAATTTCTATGTTTCTATGTTTTTATTTCCACTACTTTCATGTACGATGTTTGTGTTTAAATCTGTCTCATTGTCCACGTCACCGTAGACTGTTCCATATAGTTTTAAACCAAGTTTAAAGCAAAACACACGCAGAATCAAGACTGAAAGTTTGCATATGCACTTATAATGCAAAGTAGATTCATAGCCGCAATTGGCGTAATCATTTTACAAAGTAAAATATTTGAGTAGCGTTTAACTGAAAGCGCTCCTGTGATTGTGGCTGATTTGTTCGCAAAGCGGAGGTACACAAAAATGCTGGAGAAACTCAGCGGGTGAGGCAGCATCTATGGAGCGAAGGAACAGGTGACGTTTCGGGTCGAGACCCTTCTTCAGACAAAGCCGGGTATGTGCAACGTGGTGTCTGCGTTTGATTGACAGGAGGGGAAAACGACCGACCGACCCAGCTGACGCGTCGCGCGGAGGGAGTAGAGCAGCTTCTGGTTGGTGGTCGCCGCCGGGTCAGGGTTCACCCGGGACCCAATTGCAGCGGACGGACGGCGCGAGCATTCGTGCGTGCTGCCCGTGTGGCGCTTGCGTGAAGCCGCCGGCCGTTGGATGGACGCTGGGCAACTGTAGTTCAACTTCAAGGCGGCGCTACTTCCCTTTGTAAGGGCGTATTATTGCACTTATCAAACCTTTGTTCATTTAAGCATGACCTCTCGTTGTCTTTTGAGGTTAAATGAATGAAGTTTTTTTTCCAAGTGCACAGCCATCCATTGACTTTAAGTGTGTGCATTCCATTGGTTTGTCACTCTGTTAACCTTCTTCCCCTCCCCTCTTTCTTTTCTAGGGCGAAGAACTGCAGTGTGTTGAGGTTGAGCTCCTGGTGTTGTTAGGGACGACCTGTTTTACCCGCCACCATTTTG
This sequence comes from Amblyraja radiata, assembly GCF_010909765.2. Classification (NCBI taxonomy): domain Eukaryota; kingdom Metazoa; phylum Chordata; class Chondrichthyes; order Rajiformes; family Rajidae; genus Amblyraja; species Amblyraja radiata. The sequence goes on along the minus strand of NC_045979.1, from coordinate 26,081,370 downwards.
TGCGGGCTGTTTGGCCGAGGATTGTGGGAGCGAGAGGACGTTATTGCTGCGACCGCCGCCCGGTGGCGCTGCGGATAGATATCTGGCGACAGGAACTGGGCAGCGAGTCAAAGGCAGCGACTGCGCCCGGCTAGGGAGGGGGAGGGGGAGGTACAGAGAGAACATCAACTTACTCTCACCCAGGCTTCATTCAGCCTCCAGCATGAACAACGTCAAATCCATAGTATTGCAGAGCGCAGACGGTTCGAGTAATAGTCAGCGGTAAGTGCTGGAGAATATTCCAATCTAATTTTAAAACTGCCAGTTGGCTTGCGTCGTCTCGTATTTTTCTGGTACTTTCAATTGCGCTTTTAAAAAACACCATTCCGCTAATATTTACTTCCAAATTCCTGGACTCTGATATATTCAGAAACCTTTGTTCAGAATGTGTACATTGGATGCCAATCCTAGGGCGATGTCGACATCATCGATGGTATGAGCTCGAGAGCATGTTGCGTCCAGATAGCCGTTTACCTTTTGAAGTTGTGCGTCACATAAATGGCCAGTTGAAATTCATGGTTGGTGTAAGGATTCTTTTGAGTTTAAGTGAAAAATCAAAAACCGCCGGCGGAAATGGTCGGGTACATTGACAACATTTAAAAGACATTTGGACAGGTACATTGAAAGGAAATGTTTAGGGACACGTGGGTAAATGCCGTAAAATTGGATCATTTTAGATGGACATTCTGGGTGTCATGGACGAGTAGGTCCGAAGGGCTCGTTGCCGTTCTGTGTGATTATATGATTCTATTGAGAAGAAGCATGAACGGCAGTGGCATTAAATTATTAAACCTTTTCTGGTCTAATTATGTCTAAAATCCCCGAAACGTTATTTAGAATGAAATTAGCTCGTAGATACATTTGGTTGGTGCTAAGACTGCACGTCAAATTAAGGGTGTATAGGAATTGGCGGACAAAATGACGGGGCGCTCTTCTATTGTGAGTAATAAACAGGAAGGAAAATGCGTGACTGCTCCCAACTTCAGAACCAGTTGTTAGTAGCGTCATTTGACGACATGAACCGCCCCTGCAACCAAAGATCCTATAGCTATATGATTTGCCTACAACGACACCAGTGGTGCAATGCCTATACGTTTCTTTCTTGCCCTCTGTACTCCCCCAGCTGGCTCCCAGCCAGACAGCGAGGAGTTCGGTGAAACGCGGGGTAAGGTTTAGGCAGGGGAATTGCGTTATCTATACTGTCCGGTGTACGTGCCATGCGTGACACACGGCCGCTTCCGGTGCAAGAATTTTGCCACGAATGTGGCAAACTTGTAATCCCACCGCCGGTTTGATTTGGTCTTCACTCAAATCGGTACCTTTGGCAGACGGTGGCGCTACAGCAGAATGTTTCATGCTAATATAGTGACTTAATTACGTCGATACGCTATTGGTTCCTTTTGTGTGCCCGCGTTCCATGGAGCCAGCTCAGCACCCTCGTCCAATGGAACAAGATCGAGCAAGCGGAGATGGGAGGGATCGGTGTGTTTCTGATGTAACCGATCCTACCCTGGTTAACACGTATTTCCTCTCGCCGCATGAAGTATACAAGCATTCGAGCTATGCTCACGCAACAAGCGTCAAAGTTGAGAAACACAACTGCCGGTACTGGTTAAGACGCAAATGGACACAAAGTTCTTGAAGTAACATTAGGTCAGGCAGTATCTCTGGATCTCTTTCGCTTTGGCATCTTACACCCCGGCGGCATGAATATAGATTTTTCCAACTTTAACTAACCCTTGCATCCCCTCTCTCTGTCCCTCTCCCACCCTAGTTCTCTTGCTAATTTCTCATTTTCTACCAATTATTCCCCAGCCAACAGTGGACCATTGTGGGCTACACCTTTCTCCGAGTCATCGATGCTTTGTTCTGTACCTTCTCATACCTCTAGTGTCTCCCTCCCTGGCTCAGTTTGATGAAGGGTTTCGACCCGCTACGTCACCTATTCATTTTTTCCAGAGACCTGCCTGACCCACTGAGTTACTTATTTTGCGTGTCCCGCATTTCTGGAGAATGTGGATAGGTGACATTTCGGATCCAGACTCTTCTTCCTCATAATACTATTAATTATTGTGTATTTGCGGAGAAAATAATCCGTTTATATTTGGCGATTATGGACGATGACATTCAGGGCATCCGTCCATTTGACTCAGCCTGCTATAGTAATCGATGCAGGTAGTATTTCAATTATAAGATTTCACTCCAGTTACGTCGTCCATAATAATGGATTGGATGGAGTGCCATTGGACTAAGAATCCGAGTTTCTGGTAACTGAAGAATGCCAAGAAAGTAAGAAAGAACATACGAGTCATGGGGGAGTGCGAATAATGTTGTAATGCTGTGAGTCACTATGCAAATATTTGTGTTGTGGTAATAGACTAGTTGAAACCACAACAAAATATTCGGATTGGAATGTGCGTCACTTCTAGAACTACTATACCTATCAACCTTGGGGGCGACACAGTGGCCCAGCAGTAGAGTTGCTGCCTTACAGTGCAAGAGACCCTGACCGGGTGCTGTTTGTACATTCTCCCTGTGACCGCGTGAGCTTTCTCCAGGTGCCCCCGTTTCATTCCACGTTCCAAAAACGCGTAGGTATGTACGTTACTCGTCTTTTGTGTCATGCTGGCGATGCCGTTGCACTGCCTGCAACGGAAAGGAGAGGCGAGATTTAGACTGAGTGAAGAACACGGAAGCACCTGTACACGTCAGAACATTCTGGCCCATTCTGTTAAGGACAGGCGGTGTCGGCACTTGAGTTCACGTGATCATCAATCTGCGTGAACTAAGTTGCTTGCTGCCTGTGGGAGTGGGAAGTAGGAGGCCGAGCTTGGAGGGGAACTACCCCCTGGGTGGGTGGGCTTTGAATGGCACAGTGTCTTCTCGGCGTCATCTAGTGTTCCGTTGCCTCATTTACAGGGTCTTCTTTCGTACCAACCGTTACATTTACAATGTCTGAGAAAGCAACTAGTCACCCGCGGGTTAGTGTTTGAATTGGATCCAAACGACCCAAATATTAGATCAAAAGTCGTACTTCGATGTATTATATGCAAATTAGACAATCATTTATCCTAGTTTGCAAATATGTGAACAGCTGAGTACTGGTGGTGTGGTCCTCCTGATCACTGCTAGCCAAGCCATTGTGACATCAACAGTTGAAGCTGGTCTTCAGTGAAGCTGATCACTGCTAGCCGAGCCATTGTGACATCATCAGTTGAAGCTGGTAGTTTTAAATTCAAAGTGTTATGCTTTTTTAAACTAATCAGTAATAAGTCGAGAAATAAAGCATAAAATATTCAGTGAAGGTGATATCTGCCTAGAAAGGAAAAATGTGAATCAGAATATGTAAAAAACTTGCGAAATTTGGCATTTTTAAAGTTTTAATTGCAAATAACGTGTCAAATATAGGATGAAATCTTCAGTGAGGCTGATCACTGCTAGTCGAGCCATCAGTTGAAGCTGGTCGTTTTAATTTCAGTCTTTTGACTTTTTTAAACTTTTAATCATTAATGAGTCGAGAAATGTGTGTATATATTTATACAATGGTATATGGACACACTGATCTGTACTGTATTCATGCCTATTATGTTCTGTTGTGCTAAAGCAAAGCAAGAATGTCATTGTCCTATCAGGGACACGTGACAATTAACTCTCTTGAACTCTTGAACTTGAAATAAAGCATAAAATGTTCAGTGAAGTTGCTCTCGGCCTCGAAGGGAAAATGTGAATCAGAATATGTAAAAATCTTGTGAAAGTCGGCATTTTTAAAGCTTTAATCGTGAATAATGTGTCAAATATTGGATTAGATCTTCAGTGAGGCTGATCACTGCTAGCCGAGCTATTGTGACATCATCAGTTGAAGATGGCCATTTTAATTTCAGTCTTTTGACTTTTTTAGACTTTCAATCAGTAATGAGTCAAGAATAAGTTGAGAAATAAAGCATAAAATGTTCAGTGAAGGTGGTATCTGCCTAGAAGGGAAAAATGTGAATCAGAATATGTAAAAAGCTTGCGAAAGTTGGCATTTTTAAAGTTTTAATTGCAAATAACGTGTCAAATATAGGATGAAATCTTCAGTGAGGCTGATCACTGCTAGTCGAGCCATTGTGACATCATCAGTTGAAGCTGGTCGTTTTAATTTCAGTCTTTTGACTTTTTTAGACTTTTAATCAGTAATGAGTCGAGAATAAATCGAGAAATGTGTGTATATATTTATACAATGGTATATGGACACACTGATCTGTACTATATTCATGCCTATTATGTTCTGTTGTGCTAAAGCAAAGCAAGAATGTCATTGTCCTATCAGGGACACATGACAATTAACTCTCTTGAACTCTTGAACTTGAAATAAAGCATAAAATGTTCAGTGAAGTTGTTCTCGGCCTCGAAGGGAAAATGTGAATCAGAATATGTAAAATTCTTGTGAAAGTTGGCATTTTTAAAGCTTTAATCGCGAATAATGTGTCAAATATAGGATTAGATCTTCAGTGAGGCTGATCACTGCTAGACGAGCCATTGTGACATCATCAGTTGAAGATGGCCATTTTAATTTCAGTCTTTTGACTTTTTTAGACTTTCAATCAGTAATGAGTCGAGAATAAGTTGAGAAATAAAGCATAAAATGTTCAGTGAAGGTGGTCTCGGCCTCGAGGGGAAAAATGTCAATCGGAATATGTAAAAATGTAATCGTTAATGCATAGTGTTTTGCAAAGATGTAAGGACAACCACATACACACACACACATATACGCACGTACAAGATCAGACTTTTTAATAAGCATAAGATATGATAGCCTGATGGTTGTAGGGAAGAAGCTGTTCCTGAACCAGGACGTTACATTTCTCAGGCTCCTGTACCTTCTACCCGATGGCAGTGGTGAGATGAGTGTGTCACCAGGATGGTGTGGGTCTCTGATGATCTTAGGATCACTTGATGGACACAGAAATCCCGATCTCGCAACAGGTACAGGATACTGAGTTGGATGATCAGCCATGATCATATTGAATGGCGGTGCAGGCTCGAAGGGCTGAATGGCCTACTCCTGCACCTATTTTCTATGTTTCTATGCAAGCACAGTAAATACATTGCTTGGCAGTGCCAGAGGCCTTCATTGTTCATTGCTACAGCACTCACCAAATAATAATGAAGCATTGAGGCTTATAACCCTCTACCTTGAACATCTAGCAAGGAAGAGAAGATAGCCTTCCCTTCTATCTCCCAAGGGAATTCACCTCCATCGTCATAATTGCAATCTACATCCCGTCTGCCATGCAGATGTTCGGCTAGCTGAGGAACTCGGCTGAGGAATTATACACTGATCAACAATCACCAGATAGCATACCTCAATACCTTGTCCATCATTGCTGGGAATTTGAAAAAGATATTTCCAAACTACCATTAGCACCTCTCCTGCAGCACCCGAAGATCAAGTGCTCTTGACTACTCCACAATCAGAGATGCCTATTACTCCATGCCTCGTCCACACTTTGAGAATTCGGATCACCTGTATGTGCTCCTTCCTGCATGTAGGTAGCGACAGAAGACCACAGCTCCAGTGAAGAGGATTGTACAGAGCTGGTTTGGGGGACAAAGCAGTGCTTCTACTTTATAGACAGGGTTATGTTCAAGAACTTGGCAATGGATCTAACAAATACACCACAGTTGTTACTGACTTCAGAAGGAAATGTGTAGAGGAGTGTGTTCTTAGGGTTCTTAGGATCACAGGGTTCTCAAGGGCAAAGCAACTCTTCCAGTGTTTCTTCTCAGAGGCCATTGGGACGGTAAACTCCTATCTCTCCAGGGACTAACTTTACTGTACCATTTTACTGTTGTGTGTTTTTTTTTTTTTAATTGCTGTTTTTTTCCATTTTCTTCCCTCCCACAAATATGTAATATGTGAATATGCGATTATGTTCCATTCTGTTTGTAGTTTGTTTGTTTTTTTGCACAATTCGCGAGCAATGCCACTTTTCATTTCACTGCACATCTCGTACGTGTATCTGATGAATAAACTTGACTTGACTTGACTTGAGGAAGAGGGGGAAAATGGGAAGGAAGCTGGGTGTTTGTAAGTTACATAAAATTGGAAAATTCAATGTTCATACTGTTGGAATGTAAGCTATCCAAGTGGAATAGGAGGTGCTGTTCCACATTTTACATGTGGGCTCAGTCAGGCAATGGAGGAGGCTCAGGACAGAACAACCTATTTGAAAGCCGTTTGGATGGGCATCATAGCCAGAAATAAGGTCCGACAGGCTCCCACATGTAGAAGGAAGCCACCAAAGCCCAGCCCCTGCACGCCTCGCCAAGGACCGGGGAGGATGGAGGGAGAGATGAAGAGCAGATGCAAAATCAAGGGCCGGAAAGGGAGCAAACGGGTCTTGCCTTTAATGCCCTCAAAGTTAGCTGTGGGCGGCGCCCTGGAGCACAAAGGCAGAAGGTGGCCTGGGGAGGAGAGGGGTGACGGTTCGCTAGACCTTCAGATGGATTCGACAGCTGGCAACTCTGCAGCACAGTAGAGCATGCCTAAAAATGTCATGATAATCGTATGAAGCTGCAACATAGAATAAGTTATGCTTAACAAGAAGAATAATAGATAGCAATAAATGGCCATTTGATCTCACTATCAATGTTGCTGATCAAAGCTCTTCAATCTTCTGGCATTCAGTTGAGAATAGTGATGGCAATTAAACCATTGATGTCCCAATCCATTTGACTGTTACCAACTAGGTGGAAGCATTTGTATTTACATTCAGCCAGAAATGTCAAATAGACAAACAAGGAACTACAGGTGAAGGAATCCAGAACAAAGTGCTGGAGTAACTTGACAGGTCAGGCAGCATCTGTGGAGGACACTAATGGGTGCCAGTTGTTAATGGCAGAAATTAGTTTTATTTCTAAAGACAGAAATACAGTTAATATTTCTATTTGATAATATTTCACTTGGTGGCACATTGACACAGCATTTACCACTGCTACTTTATGGCATAGGTGGCAATCTGGACTTTGGTTGCTGTCTGTGGCCTTTCCACATTCATTCTCTGATCACTTGGGTGTGCTTCCTATAATCTGCTTTCTTACACATCATAAAGATGCACTGTTAGTGTAAATTGGCTACCCTTAAATGCCCCTTTTGCTAAATAGTAAAATAATCAAAAATGGAAGTTGATAATCAAAGGAAGAGTTGTAGAGGCATTGGGGGATAAGAGAATGGAGACTTCAACTGATGATTTTGCTGTGCTAGGAGATGGCATGGGTTACATTGGTCAAAAGGTCCCCTTTTCTGTTGTAATAAGTATGCTTGAACAGAATTATTATTGAAGAAATCTACCTTAAATATTATGGCTATTGTAGAGAAAGACCAAATAATCTTGGCAATACACAATTTGTATCAAAATACACTCGGGATTTTTTTCATCAGCAGCACTAAACTTCCATGTACTCGATTAATGTTGAAAGAATGCTGCTATTTATAAGAGTTGGAGAATACTATTTTTGGTTCAAAGATATATTTGAGGATTTAGCATTGATCTGCAGAAACCTGGTGTGCGTTTTATGTGGCGTTGAGAAATGTTGCATTGTGGCATCGGCCATTATAAATTCAACATAATTCAGATGTACTAACTATACTATACTAACTATAGAGCTGGAGCAACCTTACACTGTTGATTAAAGAGCCTCTAAATTTCATTGAATTGAGAAACGGTAGGATGTTTTTGATGTGATGTGGAAGAACTAGCCTGAAGTATTTTATGTAAAGTTGAGCAATACTTATTATGTTGACTGCAGAATTATCATTCTTGTCAGACTTCGTGTTCTAATTTTGAACTCAATTCCAATTGATGAAAGGTATGTTGTTCGGGTTATTTTTTCCAGTGCCCGTCACACTCAATGGATTGTATTAGCAACGTTTTTAAGAAGTTTCTTAATCATCATACTTACATCAATCATAGTTAACAATCATACTTTCTTGGTGCACGGATTTGATTCGGGGTGATTACGACTGTGGAATAACGCTGTTCATGATATTGATATCAATTTGACAGCACCGATTGTTGAAAAATTAAACCGATTTAGAGAAATGTTTTACAAATGAAAATGGAAGCATCCGTCACTGCTGCAGGCAGTGGGTGTGTCGCTGGCCCCGGATTCCGTGCGTGAAGGGCGGGGCCGGGGGGAAGCACCTCCCACGTGACGCATGTTGCGAGTGCGTCACCGTAGCTGGAGGCAAAGATCCTATAGCAGAGCTATGGGATCTTTGGCTGGAGGAGTGAGGGCGACAGGTGGAGATGACGCATTAAAGGGGCGTGGTCGCTGGCAGAATGGGCGTTGCTTTGGCGACGAGCGTCTGTGCGGCGGTTGATTGTGGGATTCAAAAGGGCTCGCGCTGGCGGGCGGCAGAAATGGGAGCCAGTGCGCGATCCCGCCCCTGACCCGCCTCAGCCAGTTCCAGCTGATTCACGAAGCCGGTCGAGCAACTCAGCAGAGTCTGGTTTCTCCCCAGGGGTAATAGGTGGAATGTCAGCCGTGTCTTTCATAGGGGACTTTGCGGCTCAGATCAAATGGGATATTTCTGTGAAACGAGACGAGACTGAAGGCAACAAAGGCTCTTCGCGAGCAAGTGGACGAGTGATGAGAGCTTAACCTGCAGAGACAGAGGTTTGCCCACCCCCTACATGCAGTCTGAAGCAGGGTCCTGGCCCAAAATATCACCAATCCTTTTTCTCCAGAAATGCCTGGCCAGCTGAGTCACTCGTGAATCTTGTTCCCATTTTTGGTTTAAGCCAGCATTTGCAGTTCTTTGTTTCTAAACAGAGTGGGGTTCCACGCTAATTGGACAACCAATCTAACACCTGTTGCAGGCAAATAATAAAATTAGCTGAAACCTGCTCCATCCGGGCGGCTGCAGCTTCGGAAAACGCTCTGGATAACGGTGCAGATCTGAGACCCCTTCACCATGGACTTCTTTATCAGGAAGGTCTTACCTAAAACCCGCAGGTTTGAGGAAAGGATATCAACTGCCTGCGGGACATGCAGCCAAATGTTGAATTCAAGCACGTGGCGGGATAGCAGAAGCTGTTCCAGTTCACCCTTCTAACTCCAAAGGATTACAGCATGTGATCACAGTGCACATGTTTTACATGTGTGCTGGTTGTGGATATTCTCACCTTCTTGGCCCGTTATGTTCAGAGAGTGGGATGATGATGAGCAAGACCAGCAAGCACCACGTCAAGGTTGAGCAAAGAAGCCATCATCCATTCCCCTTTTGGTGTTTGGTGTCAGAGGGAATTGTGGTACATGGTGTACACATTACCATCCAGGGTGAGTCACAACTGCAACATCCACAGGCAAAGGGTGGAAGACCACTTCAATACCAGAAGCATGTGGCAGGGTGTCAGGAACATCACTGACTACAAGAGCAGCCCCGCCTGCCCCCACGGTGTTATCACACTGGCCAATGAGTTAAACACCTTCTTTGCCCGCTTCGAAACTGGCAACACCACCAGGAGTGGAATAACCCCGGCCATGGCGGAGGGACAGGCCTTAACACTGAGCACTCAGGAGGTACAGTGCGCTCTGCGCAGGATCCATCCACGCAAGGCTGCAGGCCCGGATGGAGTCCAGGGAAGGGTACTAAAGGACTATGCTGTACAGCTGGCGGAGGTATTCACGAGAATCTTTAACCTGTCTATCTCTGGCAACGGTCCCCAAGTGCCTGAAGACAGCTACCATAGTGCCGGTGCCGAAAAAGTCTAAAGTCACCAACCTGAATGACTACCGCCCGGTTGCCCTAACTCCAATACCAATTAAGTGCTTGGAAAGGCTGGTCATCTCCCACATCAAATCCAGCATCCCTGCCTCACTGGACTCTCATCAATTTACATACAGGGCAAATAGATCCACAGATGCCATCTCTCTGGCTCTTCACACTGTCCTGACTCGCCTGGAAAGACAGGGCACGCACGTGAGGATGCTCTTCATAGACTATAGCTCTGCCTTCAATACGGTCATCCCCACCAAGCTCACCACCAAACTCCACCAGCTAGGCCTCAGCAAGCCGATATGCGATTGGATCCTGAATTTTCTGACGGAGCGACTGCAGGCAGTGAGACTGGGCCCGCACCTGTCCTCCACTATCACCCTAAGCACCGGCACACCACAGGGCTGTGTACTGAGCCCCATGCTCTACTCCCTCTTCACACACGACTGTTCCTGCATTCAACACCAACACCGTCGTCAAGTTTGCAGATGACACAACGGTGATCGGGCTGATCACCAACGGTGATGGAACAAACTACAGAGCGGAGGTGAAGAACCTGGCGGACTGGTGCTCATGTAACAACTTGTCACTAAACACCTCCAAGACTAAGGAGCTGATTATCGACGTCAGGAGGTCACAGAAGGGAGATTACGCCCCAATCTCCATCTACGGGGACAGTGTGGAGAGAGTGTCCAGCTTTAAGTTTCTGGGCACTCACATCTCAGAGGACCTCACATGGTCCACCAACACCGCTGCGCTGGTCAAGTAGGCACAGCAACGACTGTTCTTTCTGAGAACATTGAAAAGGACTGGTCTGCCCCAACGCTGCTGACAACCTTCTACCGCTGCACGACAGAGAGCATACTATCGTATGGCATCTCTGTGTGGTATCTCAGTTGCACGGAGGCGGAGAGGAGAGCTCTTCAGCGCGTCGTCCACAGAGCGCAGAAGATCATTGGGTCACCGCTGCCAGCCTTGGAGGGCATCTACCACACATGGTGCCTCAGGAAGGCCGTCAGCATTCACAAAGACTCCTCACACCCTTGTAATGGACTGTTCGAACTACTTCCTTCCGGCAGACGTTACAAGGCCTTCTACGCCCGCACCTCCAGGATCAGGAACAGCTTATTTCCCAGATCTATAGCTGCTCTGAACCGGCCCTGCTGAGTGCCCCCCACGGACTGTCTCCCTCGGATGGTCACGTCGCACAGACACATCTGCACTTTAGTCTGTTTTGACTATTTTACTGTTGCAATGTTCTTTGTACAAACCATGTTCTCGGGGTATCTAATCCTAAATTTTAGTAGTTGCTTAAGTTATGAGGCTGCATACCCAAATCTCGTTGCACTTATGTGCAATGACTATAAAATATATTATTATTATCATTATTATTATTTTTAACAAATTCAGATATGTGGCAGCACAATGCAGTGCAGTAATCTGCCAGAGCTCCAAGCAGGAAGGTCACTTGCTAAGAACCAAACATACCAGAGCGGAGGAAGACACAAAATGCTGGGGTTGGACTGAAGAAGGGTCTCGACCCGAAACGTCACTGAAGATTACCCATGACCTACTACGGAGTGGACTATCTTGCTCCGCTCTATGATCTTTGCTAGGAACTACGATGAAAAGAGGTGTTGCAACCTGCGCAGAGTAGCAGGTCACCTCAACAGCACCTGCCCTGCACAGGCGATAAAGGGGGCAGTTGCTAATTACGACCCTAGGAATGTTGACACACCTCTACGGAGTTGTCCCTACCTCTGCGGAGATGCCAGTAGAAAACAGACCAGGAAGAGTGCAGCTCCCAAACCAAAGCATTTGAATCCCTATCCCACTACCAAAAAGGGAGACAATGAAAGAGGGAGTCTGGAAATAACAGGAAGGGGAGTGGCAGAGGGCGGTGAAGGGAAAACGGCTACAGAAGACACCACCAAAAAAATAATGGGCTGATGAAAAAATGGGCACTGGCAAGAAAAGAGTCATGCCACAGACAATCGCAAGCAACCTCTCATCCTTGGAGGATGAATCTAACTTGAGAAGCCAATGACATAGACAGAGGAAGCACCGAAATGCTGTGGCATGTGAGACAGCCAACTGACAAGCACATGCGACTGGACAAAGCGCACCCCAGCACTGGAAGACCAGGAGCAGGTACAGAGGCAAGAGGAAGAAAAAGTACTTTTTGTACAGCCCCTGCCCTGCTCCCATGTCCCTGGAAGAGACTCCTCCTCCTGAAGGAGACTAGTCCCAGTACATAAGCCAAGAAACTGCACATTTCACCAAAGTGTGGGCATGAGGGCTCAGGAAATGGACTGTGTTGGTGAGCCATGAAATCCAAGACAAAGATTAAGATAAAACTGGCATCACTAAACGTGCGCACCGTTAAAAGCCCTGTGCAATGTCTTAACACCTTGTGTTCAAGGCCAGAAGTGCTAGAGTCATTGACCCCCGACCTTACCGATATTCCATGGTGATACCATCACAACCACCTCTTACAGGGCTCTCACTTAACTTTTTTTATCTGTTGCCAGCCGGGCAACCTTGGCAGCTTTTTAGGTTGCCAAATGACAGTTTAGGTGGTAATTTAAGACGGTTTGCATGACGTGTGCGATAATGTGCTCGGACGAAGTGCGTAGTTACCAGTCGGAATTATGCTCAATGAAGCATTCACATATTATTTCTGCTTCAAATAAAGTCACAAACTAAATATATTCACCAATCAAGACATGATACCACAATGACATGCAGCAAAATTATAATACAGTATCTCAACTCTTTTTACACATTACAATTAATGCAATTTCTATTAGTTCTTTCCACTTCCAAACAGAGATGTGGTTGGATTATTCAGCGTATGATCAACCTGCGTCAATAAATCCTGGACCACGGTAACATATGCTTCACCATGCACACTACAGATTGATGCAAGCATGTTTTCTGTAAAGGACCGAAAGTTACCATGACATGGCTGTAGCATGGGTCGATATTGCTATTGGTACAGAAACACTCTCGCTTCCCACATGATTTATCCATAACAAAATATACAGGTTGCAAGGAAATTTCTAAAGGCATTTTATGATAAGAGCTGTTAAAACCGACTATACCCATCTGACAGGTTAAACATTACACTAACTGACAAGAGATGGCCAAAGGACATAACTGCAGCAGATGTTCTTTTGGTGATATTTTTAAAGGTGTCAAAACGCCGGACATTCAGATTAGATGTACGTGTTAACAGCAATTAAGATACCCAGTTTAGACGCACCAGTTTAAATTTTTTTATTGATAAACGCATCATTCCCGCTTCAGAATTAACGTTAAAATTTCAACTGAAATATCTCCTGACCAAATTTGTGATGTATATGACCGACTGTAGAAGTAAAACCTGGATAAATCCAACGTATAGTTGTGAATGTTGCTCATTAAATAACTACAGTACTGATACTCCATATTAAGAGCATTGATTTTCCGTTAAAATGAATTCTGTAACAAACGTGTCAACAGTAGCAATGACAATCGAACACTGCGGTTTTAATTTTTCGCGTGTTCACAATTTAATTAATCCATCTTTATGGACTAAAACAAATAATAACATTGGGAATTAAAACACATTTGATTGCATTCCGTTATCAAACAGTCAATGTTCGCTCTAAAGACATTTCCAGCAAAATAGGGTCAGGGAGGAGGGGGGGGGGGGGGGTGTGAATCAGTGCGGGGTGGATAGATGGCGGGGGGGGGGGGGGGGGGGGTGAGAAGACAATCGGTGTGCGGAATGAATGGATTGAGGCAGGTGAATTAGTACATGTTGGTTGGAGTATGTAAAATTGTGAGGCGAGAGCACGGGGGATGTCAGTGGTGTTGAATGGGGGGGTCAAGTACGGGATGGATGGGGGGATCAGCACAGGATGAATGGGGGTAGACAAAAATGCTAGAGAAATGCAGCGGTTGAGGCAGCATCTATGGAGCGAAGGAAATAGGCAACGTTTCGAGTCGAGACCCTTCTTCAGACTGTTTCCCCCCCCCCCCCCATTCTTCTTTAATGGGAGGATCAGTGCAGCATTGATTGGGGGGGGGGGGGGATCAGCGCAGGATACATGGGGTGGATCAGTACAGTATGAATGGGGGGATCAGTACAGGATTAATGGGGGGATCAGTACAGGATGAATGGGGGTAGACAAAAGTGCTGGAGAAACTCAGCGGGCGAGGCAGCCTCTATGGAGCGAAGGAAATGGGCAATGTTTTGGGTCGAGACCCTTCAGACTGTTCAAGATGACATTCAAGAAGAATGGGGGATCAGTACAGGATGGATGGGGGGGGGGGGGATCAGCACAGGATGAATGGTGGGGGATTAGTACAGGATGAATGGGGGGTCATCAGTACAGTGTGGATCGGAGGGTCTGTGCAGGATGAATGGGTATTCACTACAGGATGAATGAGGGGATCAGTACAGGATGAATGGGTGGTTCAGTAAAAGATGAGTGGGGGACCAGTAAAAGTTGAATGGGGGATCAGTACAGGATGAATGAGGGGATCAGTATAGGATGAATGGGGGATCAGAACAGGATGAATGTGGGGATCAGTATAGGATGAATGAGGGAATCAGTACAGGATGAATGGAAGAGAAGTGCAGGATGGATGGGAAGGGGGGTAAGTACAGGATGAATTGGGGGACCAGTGTAAGATGGATGGGGAGTGGCATGAGAATCAATGCGAGGTGGATAGGGAGATCAGTGCAGGATGAATAGACGGGGTGGGGGGGCGGTTGATGGGGAGGGAAGCACAGGGGATGTCAGTGAGGACTGATTAGAGGCGGGAATGGAGATCAGTGCAGGATGTAGAGGAGGGGTCCCAGGATAAGAGGGGTGGAGGGGGGGGTGTACGCGGGAGAGGTGAGGAAGGGAGGTGGGGCTCCTCGGACAACATTGCCCCGCTGCCTTGGCCGTCCCTGTCCACCGCCAAGTGCCTCCGCCAAATGGGGAGACAGTTGGGATCTCCTCGGCACCGCCTCCCCTCCTCCACCACCAGCCAAAAGGAAGGTGCGGGGCCGAGCAATGCAGCTCAAAGATCCTATAGCTATAGGCTCTTTGGCGCAGCTGCTTCAGATGGCGGAAGGAGGCCTCCCCCTCCCTCCCTCCTCTCGGCCTCGTTGTGTGGGAGGGTTTGTTTTGAAAGGGCCGTTGGCAGATTGGCAGGCAGCGGCCGCTATCAGGGCGGGCGGGGTGCGGGAGGAGGAGATGGAACTGCTGTCGCTGTGCAGGGCCCGTCATTCGCTCCGACCCTTTGTCACCACACTCCTAATATCTTTGCCCCGCAATACAGCCGTCTCTGACACGAAACATCACAATCCTTTTCTCCAGAGATGCTGCCTGACCCACTGAGTTACTCCAGTTTTTTGTGTCTATCTTCGGTATAAGCCAGTATCTGCAGTGCCAAGCCAGGCAAAGTGACTCGGCTTTTAGGTTGCCCGGCGGCACTTTGGGTGGTCATTGGCACCCAGGCAACCATTAATTTCGAGCCCTGTCCTATAATTGTTGTACTGTGGCACTCTTGTATAAAAGTCACATCTGCCTTGAACTTGGAAATGTCCCACAAGGTCACAAACTAACAAACTGAAAAATAACAAACTAC
Organism: Amblyraja radiata; assembly: GCF_010909765.2. Lineage (NCBI taxonomy): Eukaryota > Metazoa > Chordata > Chondrichthyes > Rajiformes > Rajidae > Amblyraja > Amblyraja radiata. Next base: position 26,065,940 of record NC_045979.1, on the reverse strand, counting down.
AGACTGCAGAGAATATCGAGAAACTAAAGAGGGACTACACAGGTTGGAGAACTGTGACTCCCACTCTGACTCCCTGATGCACTGGTTGGAAGTAATCAAGGAGAACATCAAGAGGTTCTTCCTCCTCTTAAGATGACACTCCAAACAGACGTTTAACAACTCTCCTCCAGTCGAGGGAGGGGGAGTGTTGATGTGAGGGAGGAACTCCGTGAAGAGCTGATAAGACCCACTCTTTAGGTTTCAAGGTCAGTTTATTGTCACGTAGCAATTAAGGTACAGTGAAATTTGTGTTACCAGACAGCCATACTAAGTGAAAAGCAACAAGACACACAGCCGCGTAAAATAAAAGTTAACATAAACATCCATCATAGCGGCTCCCCACATTCCTCACTGTGATGGAAGGTAATAAAGTCCAATCTTCTCACTCTTTATTCTGCCGCGGTCGGGGCTGTCGAACCATCAAAGCTCCCGCAGCCGGTGACCCGAAGCCCTCGCGTCGGGGTGATCGAAACTCCTGTGTTGGTACGGTTGAAACTCTCCGCTGCTTGGAGCTCCCAAATCGGTCTCTAACCAGGGATCGCGGGCTCCACGATGTTGCAGTCTCATGCGGTTGGATGTCTCCACAGTCGATCACCGGCAAAGGGGTCGCAGGCTCCATGATGTTAAGTCCGCACTGCGCCCGCGGTTGAAGTGCCGGGTTGGTCTCCAGGAAAGGCCGCGCCACTCCACGATGTTAGGCCGCAATGGGGACAGAGATACGATGGGGGAAAGAAATTGCTTCTGCGTCGAGGTAAGAGATTGAAAAAAGATGTAGATTCAGTAGATATAGTATATAGTAGATTCTATAGATTCAGGATCATTTCCTGTGGATTGGAGGTTAGCTAATGTTATCCCACTTTTTAAGAAAGGCGGGAGAGAGAAAACGGAATTATAGACCAGTTAGCCTGACATCAGTGGCGGGGAAGATGCTGGAGTCAATCATAAAAGTTGAAATAACGGCACACTTGGATAGCAGTCACAGGATGGATTTATGATGGGGAAATCATGCTTGACTAATCTTCTGGAATGTTTTGAGGATGTAACTAGGAAAATGGACACGGGAGAGCCAGTGGATGCAGTGTACCTGGACTTTCAGAAAGCATTTGATAAGGTCCCACAAAGGAGATTAGTGGGCAAAATTAAGGCACATGGTATTGGGGGTAGAGTGCTGACATGGATAGAAAATTGGTTGGCAGACGGGAAACAAAGAGTAGGGATTAACGGATCTCTTTCAGAATGGCAGGCAGTGACTAGTGGAGTACTGCAAGGCTTGGTGCCTGGGCCGCAGCTATTTACAATATACATCAATGATTTAGATGAGGGGATTCAAAGTAATATTAGCAAATTTGCAGATGACACAAAGCTGGGTGGCAGTGTGAACTGTGAGGAAGATGCTTTGAGAATGCAGGGTGACTTGGACAGGTTGGGTGAGTGGGCAGATGCATGGCAGATGCAGTTTAATGTGAGGTTATCCACTTTGATAGCAAAAACAGGAAGGCAGATTATTATCTAAATGGTGTCAAGTTGGGAAAAGGGGAAGTGCAACGGTATCTGGGGGGGTCCTTGTTCATCAGTCAATGGAAGTAAGCATGCAGGTACAGCAGGCAGTGAAGAAAGCGAATGGCATGTTGGCCTTCATAACAAGAGGAGTTGAGTATAGGGGCAAAGAGGTCCTTCTGCAGTTATATAGGACCCCAGTGAGACCACACGGGATATTGTGTGCAGTTTTGGTCCCCTAATTTGAGGAAGGACATTCTTGCTATTGAGGGAGTACAGCATAGGTTTACAAGGTTAAGGGCCTGTCCCATTTACGTGTCCTTGGCACGCAAATTACGCGACCTCGCGGTCGCGTTGAGGTGCTGGGCATCGTATGGCTGCGCGGGGCCGGGACCACTGAGAAGCACAGAGGGGTATGTAGTTGTGCGTGACATCGCGCGGGGCTCCGAAAACTTTGTAGCGAACAAAATCGCGCGCCAACGGCCTGTCGCGGAACTGACGGCCAAAAGTGGGACAGGCTCAAGACCCTGGCGCGACGCAATGTCTCGCCTTCAACAGCAGCAGAAGCAGGCAAACGATCGCCAAGCTTGGTCTGGGGCTCACGGCCGTTGTGGTCCAGATCCGCCCCCACTTCTACTCTCAGAGCGGGGCCAAGAAAATTGAAGATGGGCACAAAATGCTGGAGTAACTCAGCGGGACCGGCAGCATCTCTGGAGAGAAGCAATGGGTGATGTTTCGGGTCAAGACTCTTCTTTCAGACTGAAGAAGAGTCTCGAACCGAAATATCACCCATTCCTTCTCTCCAGAGATGCTGCCGGTCCCGCTGAGTTACGCCGGCATTTTGTGTCCATCTTCAAAAGACGTCACGTGCTCCAGATGGCTGTGCGGGCAATTCAGTCCAACACTCATACTGCATTTCCTTCCTTGCTCCTACCTTTTCTGTCTACTGAACTTTCTTTCATAACCTTCCATGACAGCGTCCAGCCTCTTACCTCCTTTAGTCCTGCATTAGATCCCACTGGATACAAGTAGGATGACGAGGGTGGGTAAGGGAGGGAATGCAGAGGTTACTTGAAATATCCTCATGCGAGTTGTCCTCATTATTTAGGGAATGACGGTTCCCCTCTTCTTTCACAGAGAAGGCCTTCACATGTGTCACCCCTGTTCTGACCTGCTCTGGCTCCCACTCCCCCAGTCACAACAGGGACAGAGTCTCTATAGTCCTCGCCTTTCATCCCATCAGCTGTCGCATACAACACCACATCCTTCGACATTTTCGCCACCTTCAACGGGATCTACCACTAGTCACATCTTTCCATTTACCCCCTCCCTTCTGCTTTCTGCAGAGACTGTTCCCACTGCATCTCCCAGATTCATTAATCCCTTCCCACCCAAACCACCCGCTCCCCAGGAACTTTCCCCTGCAACCGCAGGAGATGCAACATCTACCTTATACCTCCTCCCTCGACTCAATCCAGGGTCCCAGACAGTCCTTTCAGGTGATGTGAGGTTCACTTGCACCACCTCCAGCCTCATTTACAGTATCCGTTGTTCTCTGTGTGGGCTCCCATATATCGGCGAGACCAAGCACAGTCTGGGCGAATGTTTCACTGAACACTTGCGCTCAGTCTGCCTTGGCTGACGCAAACTCCCGGTTTCCAAACATTATAACTCCCCTTGACATACCCATACTGACCTTCCAGTCCTGGGCCTCCTCCACTGTCAGAGAGTGGCCACACGCAAATTGGAGGAGCAGCACCTCATATTTTGCTTGGGCAGCTTACAACCCAGCGGTGAGAATATTGTTTTTTTAATTTCAAGTAACTTTGCATTCCCTATCTCCCCCACACATGTCGCCCAACTTGTTACACTGTTCGCATCATTGTATCTCTTCGATATCACCATTATGGGCTCCACCCTTCCTTGGTTATCTGTTGCCAGGTCTGCATTGTTCTGGTCTTTTCTTACCTCCATTTCCCTCCCCTCTACTTTCAGTTTGAAGAAGGGTCCTGAAACGAAACATCATCCATGCTTTTTGACCATGAGATGTTGCCTGACCAGCTGAGTTACTCCAGCACTTTGTGTCTATCTTCGGTATAAACCTGCATCTGCAGTTCCTTTTTACACATTTTATCCAAATGCTTCCCTTCTCTTTCTGAACTTTAGTACGGAAATAAAGACTGATTGTGCAGTTTTCTACATTAGTTCACTTTTTATTGAAATGTCTAAACTGTAGATGTCATCGTCCTTTCAGACTGTGAGAACTCAAGTATGAAACAAAGGGCACAACCTCAGAATAAAAGGATGTATCTATTACAGAGATAAGGATAATTTTCCATATCTAGAGGGTGGTGAATCTGAGGGATTCATAGCCACTGTGGAGTATTGGATATTTTTAAAGCGAAGATGAATAGGTTCTGTATTAGTAAGGGTGTTAAGGGTGTCAAAGGTTCCAGGGAGAAGGGAGGAAAATGGGGTTGAGACGGAAAAATACATCAGCCACGATCGAATGGCAGCGTAGACTTGATGGGCTGAATGGCCCAATTCTCCTGTTTTATGGTCTTATGAATAATAACTGTGACAGTTAAAATAGAATCATCTGCTTGATTGTTTTTATGGCACGATAAATTGAAAATCTATTTAGTTTAATGATCTAGTTCTAGTGAGTGCAACATATTTTGTAATAGAAATAGATATCTTCATATCAACTAATAACATATTTTAATGTCTCTCCTAGCATTTCTGGATTAATGTACCGGATTGTGCAGACCACAAGCCTTGATGGAAAGAACCTCCTGAAACTAATTCCACTCTCCAACAGCACTGCACATTACATCCCGGCTGTTCCTCTTCCAATTTCCACCAGTAGTTCCTTTACTAAACTAAATATGATCTCTGTTGCAACAACAAATTGCAGTTCTACAAAAAGATGTCATCCACTACTGCAGACCACCAACGCAGGAAGATTTCTGATAGCACCTGTAGGTAACAGTAAGGTTGTTGAAGCACCTGTAAGTAACAGTAAGGTGCCTCCAGCCAGCTTGTCACAAGAAAAGGTACTCGCGGCACCAACAGCTGCACCTTTGCAATGTCCAAGTCTGGCAGCACTTACTTTATCTGGGCTGCCTATTCAGAAGGCCAAACCAGTTGCCATTTCAGCAACAGTCAAAGAGTCCTGTAGTCCAAAAACAACTACTTTGCATAATCCAACTATACAGGAAATCCAAACATCTTCTACTTTGCCAGTAGAAAAGTTTATTAGTAAAGTGAATTTGCTTCGCCGAGCGATCCAGAAAACCTATTCTTCTCCCTCTTTGGCTCCAGATGAAACGGCTTATAAAATAACAACAGTTACTGTGCATGGTCCAGCCGTACAGAAAACCAAAGCATCTTCAACTTTACCAGAGGTCATACTGACTCCTCAGCTAGCAAAAGTTACTTTACCTAACGCATTAGAGCAGGGCACTCTGCCATCTCCCACTCCAACTGAGGATCAGAAGACTTTCATGGTTTTTAAGAATCCAATATTGCCTTCTGGCCATCATCTTCAGATCCCTGCAAATGCAGAAGTCAAATCTGTACCAGCATCTCTACTGCCTCCTGCCGTCCAGCAGAAGATTTTGGCTTGCAACCTTGCTAACTGGAGTCAATCTGCACAGCCATCTCCAACAGTCATTTATGTTTGCCCAGTTAATACTGTGAAGACAATTGCAAAGCACCTCCCAAACATTCAGCCTAAAAACATGGTTGAGGTCCCCACAATCCTCATTGCTAGTGACGACCCTGTGATTAGCTCACTATCACCTGCCAGTAGTGCAGCAGTTTCGAACAATGAGCAGTCCAAGTCCCAGGACCCTCCTTTGAAATTGGCAGTGAAGAACATAGATTATTCATCAAACTGCCTCGTTCCAGTTAAATCTTCCAATAATTTGGCCTCAAAGATCTTAAAGAATTTGGCCAATCAGCAGCTTACAAAAGGAGGGATTCTAAGCCTTTTGCCACCACCTTCACATACAGAAACTGAAGCAGGCTTGTTTCCCCCATGGAAGGATAATGCCATGGTGATTGACAATGGTAAAATCTACCTTGTCATGCAGAAGAACAGTGGATCATTCAGCCCAGGTCCCGAGACAGTTTCAACATCTGGTGATTGTCCAGAAAGGGAGAACACCTCGCCCATTGTCTTATCACAGACCAATTTACAAATTAAAATCAAAGAGGAACCAGAGGACCCTGATTTTGAACCTATCGAGCAGAAGGAGAACCAACTTGAACGCTGCCCCACAGATGGAAGTAATACCCAAAAGCCCCACCAAGGTAGGGGTATACCAAGTGAGTGTGAGGTGAGCATTTCCACAGTTTTTAAATATAGAATAAAAGAGATATTTGTATTTGCTACTTTGTGTTGGGAATTAAAACATAATAGATTTGGCTACTTAAAATGTTAAATGGAGCTGATGTTTGATGTATTAAACTGCATAGAATTTAGTTATGCCTCCATTAGATCTTCCCTGTGTTTAGTGGAGCTCAGTACTTCTTAAATTGTACACTTTGCATATTCTCATTGTTGGTGTTCATAACTTTGTACATGAAACATGGTACCTTGCTTGCCTGCTTAGTATAGATGTGAGACCATAGTGACCTTTGCTAAATTCAATGTAATTTTACAATGGGTTAATTGTCAAAGTCTTGAAATCCAGGTATCAACCCCTGACATTCAATGGAATTAGCGCTACTGAAAGCCCCACTAACAATAGCCTGGGGGTTGCTATTGACAAGAAACTGAGCTGGACTAGATGTATCAACAATGTGGTTATGTTATGAGAACAGATCAGCGGCTAGAAATTATGTTGCAAGTAACTCCCCTCCTAACTGCCCAAAGCCTGTCCGCCATCTACAAGGCTCAAGTCAGGAATGTGAGCACTTGCCTGGATGAATGCAGTTTTACAATGCTCAAGGTTTTCAACACCATATAAAACATAGCAGTCTGTTTGATATGTAACCCCATCCACATCCTCCACAACTCGCTCCACCACCAAAGTGAAATAACGTAGTTTGTACCAACTACAGAATGCAGTGCAGCAACTCGCCAAGTCTCCTTGGGCAGCACCTTCCAAACTCATGGCCTCCATCAGCTAGAAGGACAACAACAGCTAAAACATGGAAGCCCTTCCATCTGAAAGTTGCCCTCCAAGCCATACTCTCACTTAAAAATAAGTGTACAGCCAAGAAGGCACATCAACACACCTTCTTCCTCAATAGACTAAGACATTTAACGTGTCTCAATTTATATGGAGGCATCATAGAAATCATCCTATTCTGATGCATCAAAGTTTAGGTTGGCAACTGCTCTACTCTAACCCGCAAGAAATTGCAGAACGTTATGGGTTCAGCGCAGTATGGCAAGCAAACCAGTCACCCCACCATAACCAGGCAACGTTTTGGGTTGGGACCCTTCTTCAGACTGGTTGTAGTAGGGGGGGGGGGGGAGGGAAGCTGGAAGAGTGGGACAGGCTAAAGCATTGCAAGTGATAGGTGGATGCAAGTGAAGGAGTTTCATTGGCATATGGTTGGACAAAGGCCAGATATGAAAAGACAAAATGCAGTGAAATAAGGCAAGGAGAGAAGTTCTGAAATGTGAAGCCAGAGGAAGGGTTATAAATGGAAGAAGTCGTGGGGGGGGAGAAAGGAGCTAAAGGAGGGACGGGATTGTGGGAGAAATTGGCGCACATCCAGGGATGAAAGATTTTTTGGGGGTGGGGGGAGGGAGAGAGGGGGTAGGGAGAGGGCTGTTTGTAGCTTGCTTACCTAAAATTTGAGAATTCAACAGATCTTCATTCTGTTGGGTTGTAAGCTATCATACGAAATGTTGTTCCTCCAGTTTGCATGTGGCCTCATTCTGCAGGAAGTGGAAAGGGGTGGGGATGGGAAGATGTGACTGGTGGTGAGATCGCATTGGAGATGGTGGAAATGTTGGAGAAATGATGTGTTGGATGCAGAAGCTATGGTGAAAAGTAAGGTCTTAGGAAGCTGGGGTGAAAAGTAAACTATCTTTCCACTCTAGAGGACATCTAGAGTGAATAGCCTCATCTTAGGAGGAGATGTGACTGACTGAGAAATTGAGTATAGGAGATGGTGTCTTTGCAAGAGGCAGAGTGGGATGAGGTAAATATCAGGTAACTGTGGGAATCAGTGGGTTGTGTAGAAGCCCGGTATGTTCTGCAAAGGCATCAGTTGCAGTGACCAGCTGATGCACCAACATGATCCATAAAATCATGTTTCAAATCAAATTTAACATCAAAGCGACACAGACTGAGTGTGTCTCCACTCTTCTTTGATCCAGAACGTTTTTTAAGAATGTTCTCTTATTATAAAATGTAGGTTGGCCTTGTTTGCCACTAATTGAGATGAAAATGACCTGAATTTCATTCTGCATGGTCTACATGCATCTCTTAAAGTGCTTTATAGACATTGTATCTTGCTGAAACTTTTGCAATTGTTATTATTTAAACTATGTACTTGGCCAAAATTTATGGTTGGCAACACTTTCCAGTAACAAAGGAGGCCTTCTACAGGGCGGCACGATGGCTAAGTGATAGAGTTGATACCTTACAGTGCTAGAGACCCGGGTCGATCCTGACAATGGGTACTGTCTGTACGGAGTTTGTAGGTTCTCCCCGTGATTGTGTGGGTATTCTCCAGGTGCTCCGGGTTTTCTCCTACACTCCAAAGACGTACAGGTTTGTACAGGACGTAGGTTGATAAAAAAATACATTAATTGATGCTCCTGAACACATCATCAGTGATGTAACCTGGGGTCATTGGGTGTTTCCGGTCTTTCAAAATCAGACAGCCTCACCCAGGTGACCCAGCCATGGTTAATTAGGCCATGACGTGTTCAGGTGGCATTCGCTGCTCCCCATGGACCTCCTCTCCTGATCCAGAGCCATCTCGAGGCTTTCTCCGCTGCCTCTATGGTGTTCTTGATGGCTCACCTCCCCTCCATTCCGTTGATGCCCAGTGCACTCAAGGCATTGTAGAGCGATTGCCCTGCAAAACCTCTGCAGCCAACCTCGATGGGCATACACCTTGCCTTCCAGCCCTGCTTACGGCAGTCTATGACCAGCTCATCGTACTTAGTCTTCTTCCTCTCGTGGGCCTCCTCCAGACGGCCCTCCCACGGCACTGTCAGTTCCAACAAGACGATGGTTTTGGTCGCCTCTGAGACCAGGATGATGTCTGGCCTCAGGGTGGTCGTGGCAATGTGCTGTGGGAACTTCAGCTGTTTCATCAGGTCTACAGAAAGCTGCCAGTCCTGCACAGTTGCCAGGATTCCTGATGGATTCCTGGCTGCCGTGCTTCTTGGCAGCTGCACTCCGGCCTTCACGAAGGTGATCATCTAGGTGGTGGGCGTGCTCGTCTGCAGGTGCTGATTCCCATGCTGATAGCTTCTGCAATGGGTTTGAGAACCTGGTCATGACACCATGTGTACTGGCCCTGCCCAAGAGCCTTTGGGCAGCAGCTCAGGATGTGTTCCAACGTCCCCTTGCCTGAGTATTGCGGCAATCTGGAGATTCCGCTTTGCCCCAGACAAAGAGGTTCGATGGGCTGGGCAGGACATCATACACTGCCTGGACCAGGAACTTGATACGCTGTGGTTCAGCCTGCCAGAGCTCAGTCCATGTGACTTTTTGGTCCATGTCCTGCTCCCACCTTGTCCAGGCCCCCTGCTGCCTCAAGCCAACCGCTCTAGTAGACCTCTGCTCCTCCACCACTGCCCTCACTTCCTCCTGGACCAGCCTGCGCCTCTCCTTCCCCTTGGCCTTGTCAAACTTGTCAAGATACCCAGACCAGCTCTTCCCCGAGTCACTGCTCCCACCTGTGGCGTATCCGAGACTCCGCTTGCAGCACGGCTTCGCCGGCTCTCCACTTCCTCCTAGTTTTCACCTCCACCCGTGCCTGAACCACCTTGGAAGGTCGCTGGAGTTACTGTACATCATCGCCTCTCTAGCCCGAGTCACCTTAAACTCATCCTCCAAGGACTTCAGGGGCAGCTGGAGCTTGATGTTATTTCCGTAAAGGGTGATGCTGCTAAGGCTCCAGGGCAGTCCCACCCACCTCCTGAGGAAGCCACTGACTTTCGTCTCCAATCTCTCTACGATGGAGATTGGGACTTCACCTTGGATGGCACCGCGAGCCGGCAGCCTCGCCAACAGCTGTTTGTCCTTTTGACTTTTTTTCGTTTTTAGTACGTCTAAAAGTGTGTTTTTATCTAAAAGTGTGTTTTAGTGTGGGGGGAGTGGTGGCGGGGAATAGGAGGAAACTGTCTTTCAGTCACTTACCTCGATGGAATGCGACGTTTCTCCTAGTCGCATTTTCGCCCTCCCTCGCAGCCTAACAGCTTGGATTGGTGCGGCCTCTCCCGGAGTCGGGCCCAGAGCTTCAGCGGGCGCAGTGCGGACTCTCCGTCACGGAGCCGGGTGATCCCTTGCTGGGGATTACCAGTAGAAGTGCTCCGATCGTTGGCCAGCGGACTATAACATCTTGAAGCCAGCGTCTGCGGAGCTTCTAGCCGCGGGCGCGGCGTGGATTTTCCATCGCGAAGTCTGGGATCCCTCGCCGGAGAAGAGCTCCTACCGCCGGCCTGCAGCCTATAACATCGTGAAGCCAGCGGTCTCCGATAGGAAGCGGCCGATTCGGCTTGAAACTCCGTCCGTCTCGACATCGGAGTTTCAAGTATCCCGACGAGAGGGCCTATACATCGGGCCGTCCGTAGCGGCGACTGCGGAGAGTTCATGGCCCCGACCACGGATGAACAAAGGAGGAGGACTGACTGAACATTATTGCCTTCCATCACAGTGAAGAATGTTGATTCCACTGTGGTAGATGTACATGTCATATTCTATTGTGTATTGTGCTCTTTTTGATTGTGTGGCTGCATGTAAATCAAATTCCACTGTACCTTAATTGGTGCATGTGGCAATAAATGTGAATTTGAACTTGAACAAGCAGTAGCCAGAGTATCCTTGGCAGGATACCATGCTGGTAAATCTACGCCTTGTACTTACCGGGAAGCCCCAACTGGTCCACCGCTCTCAACCAGCTCTCCAAAACCTGACAGGATGCCTGGACTGATGCTGTATCCTTCAGGCTGCTGTTAAACACCTTGCCAAGACTCTTCACTGGCCTTTCGGAGACAGTTGGGATTGGTGTCCCTTCGATGCTGAAGCAGAACCTGTCCATGACTTGCCCTTCTTCAGCACCGGTGACCTTGATTTTCCTGGCTTAAACCTCTCCAACACCTACAGGATCCACCTGCCTCCTGGCACTGACTCAGTGCTGACAGTCAGATTGTCCATTAAGGCTCTAATTGGTGGTTGGCGCATTCCTGACTTGGTCTGATGGGCCTCAGCACTCTGGCTCAGCAGACTTGACGATCATGTTCTTCGCCAAGGCAAAAAGGATCACTGAGATGGTACAGCCTGTGATGATTCCAACCTCCAGTCTGTGCCACTCTGATGTTAATGACCCTGCTGAGACTCTCATGCTGAACTGGTTGTAATAGTCCAGGATGAGATCTGCCACTTGTCCCGGCACATGATGCTTGGCCAAAACTGCCTGGATAAGCTTGTGCGGGTTGGAGCCGTAGGCGTTGGCCAGGTCAAGCCAGAGCATTGTCAGGTCTCCCTTGTCTCCCTGACTTCTCTGAGGAGCTGGGTCACCACTCCCGTGTGCTCTGGACACCCCGGCACTCCAGATAAGCCTCCCTTTTGCACTGTGCTTTCGATGTATCCATTGCTGGAGAGGAAGTTGTTTAGCCTCGCTACTCTGCTGAAGAAGATCTTGCCTTCAACATTTAGCCAGGAGATATCCGGAACTGATCGATGTTCTTCGAATCTTCTTCCTTCGGGATCCAGACTCCTTCAGCGAATCGCCACTGCTGCGCCACTTTCCCTCTCCTCCAGATGACTTTCCGGATCTTCCACAGCCGTTTCAGTAAAACTTGTAAATTATTCCAAGTGTGTAGGATAGTGTTAGTGTATGGGGATTGCTGGTCTGCGCGGACTCGGTGTGCCAAAAGGCCTGTTTCTGTACTCTACTTTTAAACTAAACTAAACTAAATCTTGCGATCGGTGGTGATAATTTTCCCTTTTACTGGTGATGTCTTTTCAACCAAGAGATCAAGAGTATTTGTGTCACCCAGCGGCTTGCCAAACTGGCTGAACAAGTAATTAAAAAATTTGCGCTACAAGTGGGTGCGTTTTTTGCTTAACATTCTAGATAACATTTAAAAAGCTGAATGTAGATCAGAAGATATACAAATTATTAAAATAGCGTATGTAAATTTATAATGCCCTTATTTTAAAATATACTATGCCAGTAAAATGCAAATTTTAAGGACGGGTAACATAAAACAATATTTATAGCTTGATGTGCCTCTTAAAAACCCATGTCCCAGAAATAAAGGACTAGAATTTCAAACTATTTTACTATGGGATTAGTCCATTGAGGCAAAAGTAAAGCTCAAACTCATTATGTTCAATTATCTAGACATTAAACACAGCACAACACCATTTGTGTAGGAAGGAACTGCAGATGCTGGTTTAAACCGAAGATAGACACAAAAAGCTGGAGTAACTCAGCGAGACAGAGAGACCTTCTCTGGAGAGAAGGAATGAGTGACCTTCTCTGGAGATAGGGAGAGAGGCCTTCTCTGGAGAGAAGGAATGATTGACGTCTCAGGTCGAGACCCTTCTTGCTGCCTGGTCCGCTGAGTTACTCCAGCTTTTTGTGTTTATCTTCCACAACACAATATGTGCTTGATGACTGGCACAATTGTGAGTATTTCTCATTAAATAATATATATGTGGAAATCTTTACATTGGTGTCAGAAGAAATGGAAAGGTGAAGTGTTCTTTTAAAGAAGGGATTGAAAGGAATTAGTGTGCATACCTTTGCACACTAACCCAATTTATAGTGGGTATTGCAAGCAATTGGGTAGTCAATGGTAGATTGGTCTTTTAATCTGTACAAACTTGAGTACAAGAGTAGAGATGACTTGGTCCAATAGTATTGCACTTTGTTCAGACATCGTATGGAATATTTTATCGAGGTCTTGCTTCCCTATCCAAATAAAAATGAACCTGATAGATCGATTAGAATATATGTTCACAATCGATTCCTGGGATAGAGAGTTTATCATGAGAATTGAGGAGGCAGGGTCTTTATTTAAAGAACATAAAACAGTGCAGCACAAGACAGGCAGCGTAAAGTATAGATGGAGTCAATGGAAAGGAGATTTGTTTGTGTGATGGTCTGGTTAACATCCACAACTCTCTGCAATTTCTTACAGTCTTAGAAGGAGCTGTTCCCAAACCATGTTGTGATGCATCCCAACAAAGGCTACCAGCATAATCAAGGACAAGTCTTATCCTGGTCACTCCCTCTTCTCACTTCTCCCAACAGGCAAGAGGTACAGATGTGTGAAAACGCATGCCTCCAGATTCAGGCACCTTTTCTTTCCAGCTGTTATCAGACAACTGAACCATTCTATCGTGAACATGATGCCAAAACCAACTCTTATCTGCCTACACATAATCCATATCCTTTCAATCCCTGTTGTGAATGACAGTGAGAGCACAAGTGGATGAGTTCATGTTCCTATAATTATAAATCAATTTTAAAATTTGTTATCACTTAATGTTTGTTCTGCAAATACCTTGTTTGTATGGTGTGCATACTTGCCTAAGTCAGGAGACTGGAAATCAACACAGAATGTTACATTACTAGCATGATGAAAATATGTTTTTTTTTATTGTTGGATAAAAATATCTTGTTTATTACAGTGTGGTTCTGTTTGTGAGCAGAATCATCTTGCATTCTTCTGTATGTAGAAACAAGGAACTGCAGAAACTGGTTAATGCACAAAAGGACACAAAGTGCTCGGGTAACTCTGCAGGTCTGGCAGCATCTCTGGACCAATATGGATAGGTGACGTTTCGGGCCGAGACACTTCTACAGAAAGCTCTCGACCCGAACTGTCACCCATCCATGTTCCCCAGAGATGCTGCCTGACATGCTGAGCTACTTCAACACTTTGTGTTCTTTCTGGTTTCTTCAGTTTTAGACTGTTTCTATTTGTTGAATTGCTAAACTCTTGCTCTTTTCTCTCTCTTTACTTCCCTTTAGCATATGGATCCGGTTTGTAGGATGCTTGGAGAGGAAACTGATGGACAATTATTAAAGAAGGCAGGAATTCGCACCAATCTCCAAATCTGCCTCACCAGAATTTCCCAAAAGCAGCTAGAGCAATGGAAGAAGAGCAGCTCCCCTGCAATCTCTGTGGCACGAAAGTCACCCGATCAGCAGATAAAGAAAGTGGATGATATTACGACTGCTATAACAAATAAAAAAATCCAAGATATTGCAAATCTTATGGTTGTGAAGAAGGAGGAACCTATAGACCCAGGTTATTACGCACACCATACAAAGGAAATGGAGGTACATCATTATTTCAGCGGCCTTGAATTATTTTAAATTATTTGAAAATTGTAATGCTGGTTTTAGGTGTTTAGAATAGCTATTTGTGGAAACTGCTACTTTAATTAGAGACACCAAATATTTTAATTAAGAAATGGTAGCAATTTGCAACAGAATTTGAGATATTTTAACATTTTCTTTCCTGCCAATATTATTGTGCATTATTACATTTTGCAAAATTTGTTTAAGAATGGGGTGATGTTTGTTGTCAGATGACCACTCTACTTGGATGAGTGTTAGCAAGCTATTTGACAATGAAAACATAATCTTCCTATTCCTACCTGTTGCCTGTTGCCATTTTCCAAGATATAGATTTTCCAAGATATTTCCAAGATCTGCATCTAAGGCGCTGACGATGGCTGCCAAGGTGTATGTGTTTTTCGTTTGCATCGGCTGTGAAAACCCCACCAAGATCACTTTCATGAGAGAGGTACTCATTAACATCAGACACAAGGTACCTCCAAACATCGTTCCGGATTTCTCTCACTCACTGGATTATTTGGACATACTCGTCGGCGGGGCTGCGGCTGTGTTCAAGGTCTTGAGGTGGAGGAGGACCCATGGGAAGCGCTCTGGAGCACTCACCCGAATCCGGCGACGAGGATTACGCACACCACTCCCGAGTATACTCCTTGCAAATCTACGTTCTCTCAACAACAAAGTGGACGAACTGTAACTCCTGCGCCAGACAAACAAGGACTTCTCCCGAGCAGCTTCCCTATGCTTCACCCAGACATGGCTGTGTGAGTCGATCCTGGCCAACACGCTGCAACTGGCTGGCTTTCAACTACATAGAGGGGACCGCGATGCAGAGGTAGCGGGAAAATCAAGAGGCGGTGGAATATGCTTCTATACTAACCAGGACTGGTGCAGAGACACCACGGTACTGTCTAACGTCTGTCCTCCCAATCTAGAATCCTTCTCTATAAACTGCAAACCATTTTGTTATCCAAGGGATTTATCTCTTTTATTCTCGCTGGAGTTTACACCCCCTCCCTCCCCCCAAGCCTGCGTATATGTGAGGCGCAAACGCAACTCGCTGACCAGGTAATGATGGTAGAGAGAGACTTCCATGGTCGTTGTTTTGGGGGACTTAACAAGGCTAACCTCAGCCGAGACCTTTCAAAGTACAGACTTCATGTTACCTGCCCCACCAGAAGGGAGAGAACACTAGATCACTGTTACACTACAATCAAGAACGCATATCGTCCTGTTCCCTGGGCAGCTCTGGATCTCTCTGATCATTGTTTAGTTCACCTTATTCCGACCTATAGGCAGAAACTA
This sequence comes from Amblyraja radiata, assembly GCF_010909765.2. Taxonomy (NCBI): domain Eukaryota; kingdom Metazoa; phylum Chordata; class Chondrichthyes; order Rajiformes; family Rajidae; genus Amblyraja; species Amblyraja radiata. The sequence continues at coordinate 26,050,580 of NC_045979.1, read as the reverse complement.
AAATCTGCTAAGCCTGCGGTCAGAACAATGAAAAGGTGGACAAGCGAGGGCATTCCCGATGTTGGGGGAGTCCAGAACCAGGGGCTAGTTTAAGAATAAGGGGTAGGCCATTTGGAACGGAGATTAGGAAAAACATTTTCACCAAGAGAGTTGTAAATATGTGGAATTCTCTGCCTCAGAAGGCAGCGGAGGCCAATTCTGTGGATGCTTTCAAGAGAGAGTTAGATAGAACTCTTAAAGATAGCGGAGTCAGAGGATATGGCAAAAAGGCAGGAACGGGGTACTGATTGTGGATGATCAGCCATGATCATATTGAATGGCGGTACTGACTCGAAGGGCCGAATGGCCTTCTCCTGCACCTATTGTCTACAGTCCTGCTTTGACTGCACTGACTGGAATGTGTTCTGAGAAGCAACCACAAGCATCGATGAGTATACAGACACTGTGACATCATATGTCAGCTTTTGTGAGGACAGTTGCAATCCCACTAGGACCCAGATCTGGTTCAACAACGACAAGCTCTGGTTTACCGCAGAACTCAGTCAGCTCCGCCAGTCAAAAGATGAGGCCTACAGGAGCAGGGATGTAGACCTCTACGGGCAGGCCAAATACAAGCGGAGAAGAGGAATCAGAGCTGCCAAGGAAAGGTACTCTGAGAGGTTGAGGAGCAAGTTCTCAGCTTATGACTCTTCTTCAGTTTGAAAGGGCTTGCAAGAAATCACCAGCTACAAGAGGAAAATCCCCCGCTCCTTGGACAATCGTCAGCAGACCAACAACCTGAACGAGTTCTACTGCAATACATAACCAGGGAGTTGCAGAGGGAACGACCTCTGCGGTCTCTTGAGCCAGCACATCCTTCCTCAGAAATGGGGCCCAAATTTGCTCACAGTACTGCAAGTGCAGCCTGACCAGTGCTGAAGAGCCTCTGTATTTAATCTCTGTTTTTGTATTCCAGTCCTCTTATTATAAATGCGAGCATTGAATTTGCCTTCCTTACTACCAATTCGACTTGCAAATTAACCTTTTGGGAGTCCTGCACCAGCACGATTTCTGGATTCTCTCTCCATTTAGAAAATAATCTGCATCTTTATTCTTATTACAAAAATGCATAACTCTGCACTTTGCTAAACTGATTTTTATCTGTCACTTCTCCGCCCACAGTCCTAACCTGTCCAAGTCCTTCTGCAGTATCCTTGCTTCCTCCACACAGCCTGCCCCTCCACCTATCTTAGCACCATCTGCAAATTTGGCCACAAAGCCTTCAAACCCCTTATCCAAATCATTAATATATAACGTGAAGCGTCATATCACATTCAAGTTGTATCATATTAGGATTTATGTTCTGTGGGACAGATGGGGGGTCCGTTTAATATCTGTACCCCCAACAATGCAGTCACTGAAGTGTTTCCTTACATAATATGCCAACATACCTGGATACCTAGAGTCTGGTTTGAGCTCACAATCTGACCCGAGGACTCAGTTCTAACAGCCAGTTAGGATTGATGAGAAAGATTCTATAATATCCCTTGTTATGTGGATTAAAAGTAAACTTGGATACAATGCCTTGCAGAACTTATGTAAATGTGTATAAATAGCTTTTGACTTGCAACTTTATGTAGCCATTATAAATATAATCCTGGAATTTATGGAAATCTTTAGTGTGTGTATGTTGATCATCTGGAGTTTTTGTTTTTATTTTAGATTAAAGTTGAGCCTAAATCGCCAGTGAAAAGAAAATCAGAAAGCATCAATTGTTCAATGGCAGTTAAGAAACAACGCCTAAAAAGATTATTTTCAAACTGTGAATCAGAACATGCCTACAGTTGTCTTCCTGTGTACAGTACGGAAGCATCTCCCCTCAGTACAGCTGTCACCTCCCACATTGACTCTCACAGCAAACAAGAGGCACTTGCCAGCACAACGAAGCCCAGCATGGCACCAGAGAAGTGCTTAATAATGGAATCCTCCACCATCGCTGGGATAGACAATGCCAAGGGGCTTCAATTGGCTCCTCCTGCAGGTCCTGCACCCAGCATCTCTTCTTTTTCAATAGGACACTCCTTTGCCACTGATATCAGCACAGCACGCACAAGCACTCTTCCCCTGAGTGTTGATGAAACTGCACGTGATGAGAAGATCAGGCGACTGAAAGAGATTCTTAAAGAGAAGGAGGCTGCGCTGGAAGCAATACGGAAAAAAATGGTTTTGGCACCTTTATAAAGTTCTTATTCAAGTTTAATAGTTTGTGTCGTTGTGCTATTTACTTAAAGATCTGAATGTTTATTCTGTGTGTTCTGACTCTTAGCGGGGTTAAAATTGCAAATATTTAAATTCTTTGAAATTAATTATTCTTGCTGCATTGTTTAGCACTCATCCAATTTTAATATTAGCAATTTTAATTTGTAGAAAAGCTAATATACAACCAGCTTAAAAACTGCACTGTTGTAAAAATGTGGTCCTTCTATTAGATTGGTCTGTTTCGTGAGCAATATTTTGTTTAATTGTATATTACTTATTCTTTGAACCGAAAAATGCATTTTATTCTTGCGCCAAGAAACTGGGTTCACATTGTATATATTATGCTGGTGATGCAAATGCACCCCAATTCTGGCCCATAGATTCTTCATTTTTTGATCCATTTCCTTCATCGCTATGAAATTCTAAACTAAACTTTTTTTTTGAGACTGCATTTTCAAATTCGTACAATAGCAGGATCTAATCTCCCTTCGCAGTTCAGTGAAAGAAAAGCTATTTGCACTTTTTGCTTTTTCCCTCCCTTCATCGTCTGATTGTAATTTTTCCTAAGAAGATTGGTTGTCTGGCGAGCAAGACCTGTATTTCTCACTCCTTTTGCAGCCAGGACAGTCTCGTACTCCTAATTAATTCTCTGAATACCCCACTATTAGAGTCTTTCTCTATTCATCCCATATCAGTGTGGTTTAATCCTTATCCTTTGTGGATTTTGTAAGCTTACAACGATTATTCACCAACGAACATTATGCCTTTGGCCTTTATTTGGCTCCTTCATCTTTTCTGCATCGTTTTTGTATTAAGCTTTTATATATTTAGTTTAGTTTTTAAATATCACAATTTTTCCAAGTTGTTGAGATTTAGAACACTCGTATTACTTTAGCATCTCTTGATTGTTGCATCTGTCTTCCATTGACAAGATATTGACATATTCAGTTTGTCTCGGTTATCAGCCCATCTTGGTGAGCACTTAGATGAGCAGTGGAATATCATCCTTCATGGCCTTTAGGCATTGATTGAGAAGAATATTGACCCCACCGTACTGGAAGCACTCCTCTATTCAAGTAGAATCATTTTAGAATTTGCATTCATGACAAACTTCCTTCATAACCATTTCTTGTGGTGTTAATTATTTATAGAGAACCAAAAATTAGATGTCAGAATTTAGTATTTACAGTGGTGGCTAGGACGTAGCAAGGAAATATAGTACTGGTTAAAACGTAGTAGTCAATAGTCTACTTCTTGTGATGGAGACAGTGAGATCAAGAAAGTAGAGGGAGGTGTCGGAGATGGTTCATGTAAATGTGAGTGCAGGATGAAAATTGGTGGTGAAGTTGATGAAATCGATGAGTTCTGCATGGGTGCAGGAGGTAGCACTGATGCAGTCATCAATGTAATAGAGATCGAGTTCGGGGATAGGGCCAGTGTACTCCTGTAACTGGTTAATGTCCCTGCTGCTGTCATTAGCCCATGCTCCCTCTCCCTTCCCACCGTTAAACTTAGATTTATTGATCCTAAATATCAGACACCAATTAATCCGTTTTGTGGTTTCACTTGAGCAAAATTAGTCCGTGCGCTAATATTATTCATTGCATGAACTCTAAAAGATGATTTTTCTGGTGAACATAATGTTTTAATTTTTTATACGTTTCTATGAAAGTAAACCCCTTTCTGAGAACATTGCATTATTTTCCAGCCATTTGGGCATTTCCGTGCAAAACTAGCCTCTGTGTTAATTAAACAAGGCAATAGTTTCTAGGAACTGAGCTGCATTGAATTACTAAGTCATACATTTTGAAATTACAGTATTTTGCAGACTTCAGTTTCTGCTACTTTGAGGAAATAGAACATATTTATTAGGTGGGTGCTTGTGATTTTTACTTGCAATATTGAATATGACTAGGTCAGCTATTTTACAAGTGTAATGGACTATTTGGTGCTAGTATCAGCTTGTATGTAGTGAATTTGGGATATAGTCACTTGTTATTCAGTAAACTTGCCTAAAGCATTGACATTCATATTAACAATGCTCTATGCTTGGTGGGTGAATTGAATATTCAGCATCCTGAATATTCCAACCTACGTAAAATAGATAAAGATCAGCCACAAATGATAAAGTAGCCATGGAGAAAGTACTCTGGCTATTTAGAACATTTTTGGTTCTTATTAATTCTGTTCATTACTTTGTAAATGTGAAGACAGTGTATGAATGGGCAGTGATGACCCTGGCAAATGACAACGTCATTTTTTGAATGAATAAAAATATTCTTACGTTTAGGGCCCTAATTTTGGAAATAAGTTCTAGAATGCACTATTCTTCCATCTATATTGTAATCTAACTTCCATATTAATCTGCATTAAATACAAACTATAATGATGGCAATGCAAACTGTGAAAATGATTCATTTGCTGAAACTGGAATTGTACTTATTACAACTGGCAGCAGCAGCTATTTTAAACAAAATATCTTGCAAGCAATTTCACGTTTTCATGAATACAAAGACCTGCTCCAAATAACCAAATTAATTGAGTACAAGATAAAGTTCCTAAGGAGATGCAGGAAAATACTACACATCATTGAAATGATGAACAACAAGCCAGGGCTGAACAAAAAAAAAAGTTTTTGAAATGACTCCTTAACCTTGAATCTGAATTAACAGTAGATCAGTTGAGGATATGTTCCGATGAATATGGTTTGTTCAAATTATTAAAGGCCATATTCACCTGAATGGCAGACAAGATTTGGTAGATATTTTTTTATAGAAATAAAATCCCAAGCTTAAACTATTAATTCTTCAATTAGATCTTCCAGAATAAGATATATTTATATATTTAGGTTTATGAATGTGAAATTACAGTTCAGTAATAATCAGTAATGTCCTTTTTTTGTGTAAATGTGTAAACAAGGGATTTTAGATTTACAGTTGACGCACTCCAGATTGTTAATTAACTCATGTCAGAAGGAAGGAGCACAATCAGAGATGACGCATGAGAAAGTAATTTGATTATACCCTATTCTCATCCATGTTATCTATGAAATCCCATCTAAGAACATAAGGCAGGTACAAGCATTAGAACCCAGTACTAAAGCAAATATCCAATGGACATGAACCATTAGTTTTGAGCAGCAATTCATCTGTCTATCTTTGCACATGGTTGCAAGAAATTAATCCCATGTATCCTAAAAACAGCCATTGAACTCCTGGCCGAGAGCTCCCTTAATCATCACGTGCATAGTTAAAGGTATTATTTCCAACTCGCCACATACATTGAATAGCTGTGACAAGAATAAAAAAGACTGAGTCAAGCTTGTTTCATCTGGCCTGCAGATATTTAGAAAAGTCCATGGCAACTAACTGCAGTCACAATCAACGGCATCTCTTGTAAATTATCTGCTATATGCTGAGACTTATTTTTGATGCAAGCAAATAAGTCCTTTTACAGTTTAAAAATGGAACTATTTCTTGCAAATGCTTGCAGTTTTCGGAATCTTATTTTTAACAATCTATCTATATTGCCCATTAAAGAATGTTGAATTGGACATCAGCTTGAGGGGTGTTTGATGAATAGGTGTGGCTGAATCATTGAGATATACATTTGTGTAATTAATTATTTTGGACTGGTTTTAAAGTAAATTCTTACCCTTTATGGGAAACAGTACGAGTTTCGCTAGAATGCAGTCTAGTGTCAGGCTGTGAATAGGCTGAGTTTTAGCAATGTAGCCCATTTGGTGCCTCGTTCCTTTTCTACTGTTCAATACGATCGTGGATGATCTTTGACTTTGGTGCCATTTTCACTTGTTCTCTTAATATCTAAGGAATTATCAAAGGTAGACAGAAAATGCTGGAGTAACTCTGCGGGTCAGGCAGCATCTCTGGAGAGAAGGAATGGGTAACGTTTAGGTCGAGACCCTTCTTCAGACCTGAAACGTTGCCCATTCCTTCTCTCCAGAGATGCTGCCTGACCTGCTAAATTACTCCAGCATTTTGTGTCTACCTTCGATTTAAACCAGCATCTGCAGTTCTTTCCTACACAAGGAATTATCAACATGTGTCTTGAATAAGTTCAGTGACTGATCCTCTTGAGTGAAGAACTTAATCATTGTCTTATTCCGGAATATACAACCCCTTACTTTGGGGCTCTGACCTTTGCTCCTAAAAGCCCCAGTCTTGGGGAAACGTCCACCACGTCTACCACGTCAAACCTTTTCTTTAAAAATCTGCCTTTCAGTGAGATATCTCAATCTAACTTCAAAGCGATCTGGGCTAGAGATTGAGATTGGAGAGTGCAAACCAGGTACCTGGAATGAACGCTGGACCTTGTATGCAAATAAATGCCTACAAGAAAGGAACTATCCTCCTTTCAAGTACTGTCCAACATCAAGATCAGAACTCTGGGCTGATGACCAGAGAAAATACTTAACGTGCAGATTTCCATTAGTCATACAGTCCTCCTAAATGCTGAATGTCTGAAAAATAATCTATCATGTAGCCTAGCAAAAAAAATTACTAAGGAAACAAGATTAACAAATATTAGCTATCCGTGTTCTCCAAGGATGCTGCCAGACCCGCTGAGTAACTCCAGCACTTTATGTCTTTTATTTTTGTAAACCAGCATCTACAGTGTCTGCACTTTCTTGTTTCTGTCATCCACTAATGTCTAATTCGAGGGTTCTTGTCACCCGAGGAAGAAAGGTCCATTCCTGACCAAACTAGAATTCCTTTTAATGTTGTCATTTTACAGTCATATTCAACCTAAAAGAGTGGTCGATTTTCGTTTATTTGGGTTGTCGCTCAGATTTTTACATAAAACTGTTCAGCGTAATGTAGGAAGAATTCGGCAGACATAACATTTAACGTCCGTGAAAGTAGTTCCTTAATCAGCGTGATCGATAATGAATCCAGAAGACAAAAAATAAAATGTTCTTTTGCCGCCGAACGAATAATAAATTGCACATAACTGTTATAGGTTGTAATTGGGTTGTAATTGGGTATACCATTCCGTGCGCAGTGTTCCTCAGCCTCTGTGGCCGAGATAAATAACAAAACACCTTTTATTGCCAGTATCTACAGTAAGATCACCCCTTCAGTGTAACTAATAAGTTAGAAAGAGATGATAACTACAATACACCTTGAACGATATTTGCAAGTCAGCCACTCTAATTCCTGGTCACAGTCGTAATGTTCCAAAATAGAACCTCAACCCCGCTGCTGGTCGCCACTGTTGATGTCATGGTGAGGGTGACATTTCGGGAAAGTTCTCCAGAGGGATCCCGATCCCAAACGACGCCTGTCCATTCCCACCACTGATGGGCGTTGTCTGATCCGCTGAATTACTCCAGCACTGTATTTTGCTGAAGATTCTTGCAACTGCCGTTGTTTAGATTTCCGTCTTAATCATCCCACTACTATTTTTAGGCAACGATCACTTGTTAGGTTTCTTCGTTTAGTTGTCTTCTTTATCGTAAATACAGACAGACAGGGTATTTCTAACCAGCTCATTCCAAGTATCGGAATTCTTGTGTTCACTTTGAGAAGAAGAAAAAATGTCTTAACCTGTTGTTTCCTCCCTCGGAAGTTTCAGTACGAAAAAAAAAGGGATATCAACTACTATTTGACATTCATCTATAAGTTTCCCCCGTCACTGACTCCTTTTAAAACTGGAAGGCCCAAGTTTTCCAAATGGCCTTGCAATTGAACTAAGGTTCTGGACGCGGACTACGTTAGTCCCTATCTCGTGTTCAAACGTGGCCTGCTAGGTTCCTAGTACTTTGATTAAATTGTTCAGCAATATGCCAATCTGAATGAATACTGCTCTGGAGTCTTTGAACACGTTGACTAAATGCCGTTAAAACCCATTTGCAACATGACGTTAAAATTCACTAGCTGTTGCTTCACACCGCGAAACATGTTGCCAATTTTATTCTCATCGCTACTGAGTTTTGAATGGCATGTTATAAATTGAGATTGCAAACAGTGCAAGATGCAACATCATAGTCGGTGGGCGACGTTTCAATACTCATCAACATTCCGCAGTTATGCTGCTTGACCCGCTGAGGTACTCCAGCGCTTTGTGGGTTTAAAAAATATATAAACCAGCATCTGCAATTCCTTGTGTTTTCACACTCGGTGTTTATGGTCCAATCCCTCTGAAGCATGTTTCGCCCCCTCCCAGAACGAACGTTGAATCCCAGCTCCTTCACAGCAACGGCTTTCGATTAAAATATCGGCGAGTATTTGGATTGGACCGCATCCTCTTCTCGATGCTGTTGATGCCATCTCGGCTGTTGTGCAGATGGCCTTTCACACTAGGCTTGATGATTCCCTCGAGTTTGAGATGGATTCTGTATATAATTTGCCAGCAGAGAGGTACACCAGCCAATTTGAGCACGGTGGAACTTTCGGATACAGAATGAGAAAGCAACGACGGATTGTGAAAGTATTGTTCATCGTTGGGTCCTTGAAGGAAGAGAGGAGAGCACAGGGAAGCGATGCAGAAATTGCAAACCCAGACAGTAGGATTGAAAAGCTATTTGCGGCGAAGAATCTTCCCCCTGCGGGACCATTCACCTTTAGCTCACAGTATACGCTGTCCGGGCTCCAGATGTGAGACCGCCAGTCGGGTGGGCCTTGTCTATTGGAAAACCTTTACTTGGATCATCTATGCAGTATGCGGCTTGCACGATGACAGTGAAACAGAATAAAATGCATTAATCGGGTTTATTTTTGCGTGCGCCGAAAATTAGCTAAAACATAGGACGTGTTACATGTTCCGCATGTTTCGATGTTATAGATGCAATACATGGTCTTAGTTATTCGATGTAATAAATGCCATATTGGAATTTTTATGCTGATATCTGATTCATTCATTGTAGATCAAGGCTAAATCGCCCTCGAAGACAAACGTGAAGCTTGCGTTGAACATGCTGATAATAAAGAAGCAACCTGATAAAAAAAACATTTTAAACAGAAAGTCGGAGCACGCGTACAGCTGTCTCCGGGAAGAAAATGTTCATGTTAGTCCTCGCAGCAGTTCACTGAACAGCAGGTCGGAGCCAAATGTAACGGAATCCTGCAACTCGGTGACGCATTGCGCAGCGGCGAATAAAGTGCTCGACCTGTCGAGTGTCTCCGGGGTGACCCCTCCTCCTCCAAACGTGGACAGGACCGCTCGCGAAGAGAAAATAAGACGACTGAAGGCGATTCTGAAGGCGAAAGAAGCCGCGCTGGAGACGATAAGGAAGAGTAAAAAGGTTTCGACACAGCTGTAAGATCCCCCAATTTTAAAGCTCATTTCAAAGCTAAATAACTGGTTGTCCAGTAACCAGTTGGAACTACACGAAATTTGAAGTTTTTATTGTTCAGGTGTTATTTTACTACATTGTTGAGTAGTTTTGAATAGAGGGTTTCTCAGATTGTAATTAACTTCTATAATTCACTAATTCCATTAGAGTGTTCTGCGAAGCAATGTTGTTTTTTTGTCAGCATGTTGGAAGCGTTTGTAGCGTTTATATACATTGAATTTGAAGATGCCGTATATTGTTTATAATCACTGCAAAGATCCGAGTTGACGGATTGGGGTTTGTGTACATTTATCCAAGCAATAAATTCAATTACTTCATTGTCAACGTTCTGGGAACATTCCATTCCATCACCGTATATAGTAGCCATCTATGGGTTCAGAAGCTAACCTACACTCACTTGGACGTATTTTTATGAAGTAGTCCTGTCTTAATTTTGCAATTAAGACGCGTGCTTCCCCATTGGGATTATGTCCTGACTCCCCCTCGCATTTTTGCCTGAAAACTGGGATTTCTTAATCTACCGTCGTAAATTATTCTTACCACTTCCTGAACCATCCCCCCTTGGACGGAAACCGTTCACGGACACAGTTTCCCGCTAGCCTGAGTTTATGACATTTGTAGGAAATTGGAAATAGACTGATAAACTTGTTTTGTGAAAGCTGACATCCAGAAAATATATTTGAGGGGAAGGGGGGTGTTGCTTTTTGAACATTTCTTCAAGCACAATTTGTTCACAATATACTGTGTCCCCCTTTTCACCCCTCTTTCCAATTTCCTAAATATACCAGGATTAGATCGCGAAGGTCACAATATTTAGTTTCCTAATCATTCCTGAAATTTTTCGAATCAGTGCAAAATAAAGTCACAAAATATGGGATATGGCTTCAATTGACCGGTATAATTTAGAATCCACGCTAATATATTCACTGTCACAATAACGCCAGTTTAACCTGTGAATATTCTGATCTACAAACGCATCACTAATGGAGATGAGGCATCCATCTACTGCTCAACCTTCACCTATGGAAGAGTTCTTATCCAACGGAAGCGCTCGGTCAAAAGGTCGGTTACAATTTACACCAATATCACGGGTTTGGAACAGATAGACGAATGGGAGAAAGTCAAAAAGAGACCATTATTACCCCCTAAAGAGACGTAACCCCCTAAAGAACCAACAATATGGTTTATGTCGTTATTCCCTGCTTTCTGGGAAAGTCAGAGGAAGGTGATAACTTCGTTAACACTGCGTCACCACATTGTGTCTTCCAAATGTAAATTAGACAAAGATTAGGCCTCCAGCTTCACACGGGAGGGCGGGTCCCCAAACACAATATTCCACCTCTCCACCAATTCCAATATTGGTGGCCAGTGGGGGGGGGGGGGGGGGGGGGGGGGGGGGGGGGCTTTCTGGAGCGCTAGTATGGGTGTTGTGGGCTGAAGGGACTGGTTTCCAGAGAGCTAGTATGGAAATTGTGGGCCGAATGGATTCTTGGGCTGGCGGCTCAGTCACTCAAGCATGATGTGCTGGCAGCTCACTCACTCAGGGCTGGTGGGCTGGCAGTTGACACGGCTATTCCTTGAAATTCCATTTCAAGCAGGGTGCAATGCTACCAAAATTCAAGTGCAGTTTCCTACCACTTCAAGCAGGGTGCAAGCCCACCAAATTCAAGTGCAGTTTCCTGCCACTTCAAGCAGGGTGCAAGGCCACCAAATTCAAGTGCAGTTTCCTGCCACTTCAAGCAGGGTGCAAGGCCACCAAATTCAAGTGCAGTGTCATACCACTTCAAGCAGGGTGCAAGGCCACCAAATTCAAGTGCAGTGTCATACCACTTCAAGCAGGGTGCAAGGCCACCAAATTCAAATGCAGTGTCATACCACTTCTAGCAGGGTGCAAGGCCACCAGATTCAAGTGCAGTGTCATACCACTTCAAGCAGAGTTCAGGGGCATCAAATTCAAGTGCAGTGTCACACCACTTCAAGCAGGGTGCAAGGCCACCAAACTCAAGTGCAGTGTCATACCATTTCAAGCAGGGTGCAAGGCCACCAAACTCAAGTGCAGTTTCCTACCATTTCAAGCAGGGTGCAAGGCCACCAAAGACAGAGTCGTGACCTCTCCCTCCTCATCTTGCAGAGACGTCCACACTTCCGGGATTTATAGTCCCCCCCCCCCCCCCCCCCCCTCCCACTGGAAGGGGCTTGGCCTTCATGGTGTGATTGACAGGAGAGAGAATCTCACCATTTTTAAACACTAATAACTCTTTTATTTTTCATCAATGGGAAAAATTCTCGGCACCTGATGAGCGGAGGGGGACTCTGAGTAAGATGGCCAAAAATCACAGCCGTATGTGGTAGCGTTTTTTCTAAAATCAATATACAGTTCATACAGGAAGTGGTCAAGATTAGGCTTTTAATTATATAAAAGGCAACACCATTTTTCAATAAGGCAACGCCACTTTTCAATAAGGCAACGCCACTTTTCAATAAGGCAATGCCACTTTTCAATAAGGCAACTTTTCAATAAGGCCAAGCCACTTTTCAATAAGACAACGCAACTTTTCAATAAGGCAACGCAATTTTTCAATAAGGCAATACAACTTTTCAATAAGGCAATGCAACTTTCGCATTTTCAGCCCAAAGGCAACTTTTGCATTTTCAGCCCAAAGGCAACTTTTGCATTTTCAACCCAAAGGCAACTTTAGCATTTTCAACCCAAAGGCAACTTTAGCATTTTCAACGCAAAGGCAACGTTAGCATTTTAATGCAAAGGCAACGTTAGCATTTTCAAACCAAAGGCTACTTTAGCATTTTCAAACGAAAGGCAAGTTTAGCATTTTCAAACCAAAGGCAACTTTAGCATTTTAAAACCAAAGGCAACTTTAGCATTTTCAAACTAAAGGCAACTTTAGCATTTTCAAACCAAAGGCAACTTTAGCATTTTTAAACCAAAAGCAACGTTAGCATTTTCAAACAGTCTGAGGAAGGGTTTTGGCCCGAAACGTTGCCTATCTCCTTCGCTCCATAGATGGTGCTGCACCCGCTGAGTTTCTCCAGCATTTTTGTGTACCTGCAACTTTAGCATTTTCAAACCAAAGGCAACTTTAACATTTTCAAACCAATGGCAACCCAACGGATAACCTGGTGTGGGTGAACCACTGTGATGGTTGGGGGGAAGAACAAAGGATGATCTGGTGTGGGATATTTTGTAACTTTGTCAGCATCCTTTAAGTGGCGACATTTTGCATACCTTGGATATTCAAAACCAAGAATATCACTGTGACTTGCACATGTGACAAAAAGTATCATAAAGTATCATTTATTAGTTTCTCTGCATTTAAAAAATAAATCTGCCTTTCTATTGTTCCTGATAAATCTCATAACCTTTCCCACATTAGAATTCATCTGTCACTTTTTTTGCCCTTAATCCTGAGCCATTCTTTGTGCACTTTACCTTATCCCACCAAATCTTGTACAACTGTAACATAACATCCTAAAGTTTATTCCATTTCTCTGACTAATGCACCAAAAGCCTTCTTCACCACCATATCTACCTCCAATGCCATTTTCAGTGTATTATGTATTTATTCTCCTAGATCCCTCTGCTATACAACACTCTCAAGGGCCCTACCATTCATTATGAAGGACATGTCCTGGTTGATTTCCCAAAATGCAACACTTCACACTTACCCGAAGTAAACTCCATTAGCCATTCTCGGGCTTACTTACCCAGCTGATCAAGATTTTGCTGTAATTCCTGATAACCGTCTTTACTGTTTAATATACCACCTATATTAGTGGCATCTGCAAATGTATTAATCATGCTTAGTACATTCTTATCCAAATTGTTGATATCGATGACAAACAGCAATGGGCCCAGCACCAATCGCTGATGCACACCACCAGTCCAGGACTATAATTCAAAGTACAACCTTCACCTCCATCCTCAGTTTCCAACCACGAAGCCACTTTTATATCCAGTCAGCTAGCTCTCTCTGGATCCCATGTGATCTAACCTTCCAGAGCAACCTAGCATGCAGAACCTAAACAAATGCTTTGCTGAAGTCCATATCGACAACAATGACCTTTCCTGCCTTTGTTGACCCTCTTGTTTACTTCTTCAATAAACTTAATCAATATCATGAGACACTATCTCTTACACAAAACCATTATGACCACGCCTAATTGAGCCTGTTTTTTTGAAATGCATGTATATTTTACACCTCAGAATCCCCACCAGTAACTTTCCTACCACATATGTTAGGATCACTGGTCTATAGTTCCCATATTTTTGTTTGCAGCCCTTTTTAAATAGATGTATAGCATTAGCCAGCCTCCAATTTTCCAGCACCTCACCCATGTGTAACGATGATTCAATAACGATATCTCAACCAGGGCTCCTGCAATTTCTTCTCAAGCTTCCCACATTGTCACTACTCAGGCCAGGGAGATGCATATAGCTTCATACATTTTAGAACAACGAGTAGCCCCTTGACTGTAATGTAGACTTTCCTCAAGACATCCCATTACATTTCACAACTTCCCTCGTCATGTCTTTCTTTCTCTGTGGTAAAAAGAGAGGGGTATGGACGGGAAAGGAATGGAGGGTTATGGTCTGAGTGCAGGTAGATGGGACTAGGGAAGAATACGTGTTCGGCACGGACTAGAAGGGCCGACATGGCCTGTTTCCGTGCTGTAATTGTTATATGGTTATATGGAGTAATCTTCGTTGAGGACCTTGCTTATCTCTTGCAGCTCCACACATAGATGAACATTTTGGTTTCTGTGGGGCCGTATTCTCCCTCAAGTCATCCTTTTGTGCCTTAATATACTTATGAAATTTCATTATCTTAATTTTATTTGCCAGAGCTAGCTCATGCCACCATTTTGCCTTCTTAATTTTCTTCTTACGTAAACTCATTAATCTCCAGAGACACACCTGATCCCAGCTGCCTAGACTTGACACATGCCTCCTTATTTTTCCTTAAATTATCACCCTCTGTACTTCATTATATAAATCTATTTCACTCAGGTACACTGTCTAGTATATTGTGGATAGTTGCTCCAGATGATATAATGCGCTTAACAAAGACACCAAAGGAATTTCAGTTGCTTCTGGTGTATGAATTACTGACTTTAAATTACATTCCCTGTTCTAAATGTGCGCGGCAATCAGCAATTACAATTAATCTGTGCATATTCATTTATATAGGGAATCATTGTGTAAATGTATCTGAATCACTCTGTAAAAGGGCACCAACCCGAAACGTTCTTCTTCTTCTTGCGTATGACGTGCACAGCCTAAAGTTGTAGGACAACTTGACCCGAAACGTTGTATACCCATTTCTCTCCATATATGTTGCCTGGCCTGCTGTTTCAATGCTCCAGGTTCCAGCGTCTGCAATTAACCGACCAACCCGTACCTCTTTACAATGTGGAAGGAAACTAGAACACCCGCGCGCAGGGAGAACATGCAAAATCCACACAGACAACCACCCATGGTTGGGATCGAACCTGGACTACCAGAGCTCTGAAGCACAGCCGTGCCACCTTGTATGTCCGTTCGTCCCGAGATGTATCAATGTATGTCCTCCTGAAGGTTGTAGCTTGCAGAAAACCACAGATATAAAATTATCCAATCTCATCTTCAGCTAGCAAGCTGCTTGTCTCTATTATACTAGCCAAGTGCCTGCCCATATGTAACCTGCCTGTAACCTACCTTGCACTGTATAAATGTATTGCGGCTTGGCATTTCTGCTGGTACATTGTGCCTAATACACACATTAATGCGCACACAAGACACAGTGGCATAAACACTTTACTCCACAATATACCGGGGAGAGATAGATTTAAAGAGCAGTGGTATCTGCGTAATGTATACCTTGGCACAGCTCTAACTGTGGCTGGTACACTCTATATAAAATACCTAACCTCAGTATTGCAGGTGGGCTGGATAGTATACTGTGTATATACGGCTGCGCCTGGTTCATGGAAGTATGCAGAGGAACCAAGCCGCCAGCGTGATTCCAGTTTCTCCCAGCGTATGAATCCTGCAGTCCTCCCGCTGTAAATACAAGCAGGTATCAAAGGAGATACAAAATGCTGGAGAAACTCAGCGTGTGAGGCAGCATCTACGGAGAGAAGGAATAGGCGACGTTTCGGGTCGAGACCCTTAAAGGATGTTGACAGTGCATAAACTAACCCGTTTTGCTTCGGAAAATAAAATGCCATGGTCCGCCAGCTGTGCATACAAAAGCTGTCCCAGCGAACAAACAGTGTACAACTATTTTAAACTGTTTTTCCTTCTGGGATAATATATATTATTGTGCCCTAATACCACGTGAAACGTACAATATATAAAGTTAAAAACAACTACTGGAGGAAAATTGTATATTTGGATTAAATATTGTATATTTAAATCTCTTTGGTTTGATCGACTGGACTGTGTTGGTGAGAACCACACTTTTCTTCTCCAGTGACACCAGGATAAAAACATACACGAGTTTTCTGAGTCCCAAGTAGGTGTACGGCCCCTTTAAGAATGTTGCTCATGACAATAATTGCACGTTGAGTGAGAGGAGGTCAAGTTCAACCAACGAACATAAAAGGGAAAGTTCAAAGTGAGGGTTGGCGTGTGAGATTTAGTCTGTGAGTTCACACTGGGACAGTGAAAGCATGTGTAACTGCTGACAATTGAAGATGGTCGGTTTAGTTTGAATTTGACACTGAATTTGAAACTCTGAGGAGGAAGGAGACCAGCCTGGTGCAGGAAGTGCTGAAATAAGTGCAGATCAATCAAGTCTGTGGTGACAACGTCTTGCAAACATTTCTTTCAATTACTTTACTTTGTTGTATTTAAAGCAGGCAGGCTCGTGTTGGTTATTGCAGATGGGGTTGCTCCAGGTGTTTGTAATCGCTATGGTCCAACTGCAGGACCTTTCTATACGGATTGCCGGCTGCTGAACTGAATAGATACAAAACTAGTTGTGTTGGCAACCAATTTTATTTTTAAGCTGATTTTTTTTTAATGAGGTCCTTTTATGGCCAAAGGAGCAGTTTACTCTTCAGACTTTAGAAGATCACTGTTAGTGGAAGTTTACTATAGTGAATAATGGGCCTTGATCAGGCTGGCTTCCAACTACATATCCTGTATTATGGAGGAGGTCGCCACAAACATGTTGGAGTATCTCAGTGGGTCAGGCAGCATATCTAGTGAAAAATGGGTGATGTTTGGGATCAGAATCCTTCTTATGGCTATTTTGTTGAATATGCTAATTTTAAGAACGAAAATCTAAAAGGCTCTGTGATGAGTTATGTTCTTGGAGTAAACATTGGCTTGGTCTAGATGGGCACAATCAGTGGCGGATTGGGTCTAAAAATATTGGTTGCCACTTCATCAGGGGCCCACTTGCCATCGGGCAAGCTGACACCCTGGCCAGTCCGCCACTGGGCACAATAGTGAGCATACAAAGGGTGTTCAGTTAATAGACATAATGTTTACTTGCTTTGACTGTTGGGATTTTAGGGCAACATTTGTCAGTGCTGCATATGGCTCCATGGTGGTGTGCACAACTTAATCGTGCTTTAGTGAGGTTCAGTATTTGGCTGTGATCACTGCTCTCTGTTTTATTCCACTGCTCATCTTGGGTTGCCCATTATTCACCTTTAAACTTTTGCTTGCCCAACACACAGCTGTGCAAACAACAGTTATCTTGTTTAATCCTGTGGCCACATGTCCTCAGCCTGTTAATTCCTGTTTTGCTGTCTGTGACTTTTCAGAACTGGGAAAGTGATTAAACTAATTCTCAGTGAGAGCGGAGGTAGGAGAAGGATATGTAGAATGTAGGGAATGTCTGTGATAGGATGTTGAAAAGGCTCAATGTTTTCCTTAGCATTTAGGAAAGGTTATTTGTGATCAACACATTAAGCTTTTGGATTCATGGAGCTCTACAGTATTGAAATGGACCCTTCAGCCCAACTGATTCATGCTAATCAAGTTGCTCAACCAAGCTATCCCCACTTGGCCGTGATTGGCCCATATACCTCTAGAACACATTTTCCAATTTTTGGCCTATGGAATTATAAGATGGTGGGATCAGCTTGGGAAGGGAAATGTTGACTGTTTCTCCATCCACAGATGCTACTGAATGTCTCCAGCGCTTCCTGTTTTAATCCAGGTCATGGCTGTGGCTGTCTTTGCGCTATTAATATATGTTTGTATGTATATGTTTGTGTGTGTTGTTGATTATGATATTTACAGTGTACAGTTGCATAGCTGTTATGCTGCTGGAAGCATGAATTACATTGTTCCTTTTCAGGACATATGACAGCGTTCTTGACTCTTGGTGAAGTGGAAGGATAAGAGGACCAGGGGAACACTTATCTTCATTCTGAGCAGAAAGATCGGGTGTGATTGGGAAGGTTCGGGAAGTGGATGGAATGTTGTCAGCGGATTTCTTAACAATGGTAGGGAAGCCACTGTTCAGTAAGTCTTCTTCTTATTGAGTCCACGCACAAGAGTAGAATTTCTCGGCATCTGCATGCAACGGTGTCTGTCTTGTGCGTTGTGTTGGAAAGATTGGTGGAAACAGGGCTGCGACGTGAACGCTCATTCCTTGACCCCTGTTTAGTAAGTATTACGATGGTTAACAGGAGAGGGCGGAGGTTCTCGGGTCCACTGAGAACGATGGTTGCTGGCAGCATCTGTATCTGACTGTCTGCCCTAGCCGTTCCGCAGAGACCCAAGTGGGGCGCGTTGTTCTCGCACGGCGGCATGCGTATGGCGTCTCTCTGTGTGGGTAGCCGTCTTCTTCCGTCCTCTAGCGGCGTAGTGCTGGCAAAGCCGACGCTAATCCGCCATAATTGATACAGGCAGCAGGAGCATCATCTGTAGCCGGGCGGAAGAGATTCATCCGCGGAAATGTGAGCAATGCAGCAGCTGGCATTGTTACAAACCTACTGAAACAAATTAAACTTGCACCATTTTTTCAAAATGTCTATTCTCACTCCGAGGTTGCAGTTCATACATTAATCCCGCTGAAATTTATTTTGCATGCAAATTCGGTGGCGGATATAGCGCGACCATTTTTCAGTGGTGCAATGTGGAGCGGTGGCAATGCGTTTCAACTGGGGCAGCCAATTCCATGGCGGATGTGACGGGTTGAGCGAGTTGTATTGTCCTTTCTAAATTGAGGCAGAAACTCGGACGAGTGAAACACTGGATTGTGATCTTAAAAATAACAGGTGAATTGGCTGCTATTATTTCAGAGCAACCCTTAAAAGAGAAACCGAGTTTAACGCTGACGTATTGAACGTATTTTTTTTTTTAAAATAGAACATTTTATCATTCGTGTATAGTTTTACTTTAAATCCGTGATGGGCATGTCACCACATGAATCCTAATCGTCTTTACAGGTTCATTCACGCTGAATTTCACCCGGACCAAGCTGCTGTTTACCATGTGTACGTCATTTTATACAAAATGAGATTAGTTTATGTTTTATTAGATTAAACGTAAGCATATTTCCGGCCTACTGCTCACCACGGTATTACACATCCCCAGTCAGCAAGAGTTTTTAGTCAATAAGACGGTAAATCTCACAGGCATTGGTCAAAGTTTTACTTCCACCGTTTGCAACATGACCTTGTTCTTTAAAGAATCCGTCCACAGTCCTTGGGACCGTTCTCGGAGAGCTTCTTATCGAGTCTACATCACGATTAGAAATTGTTCAGCTTCTCGATATCTACATACAATGGCGTCTTGCGCTTAGTGGTGGAACGATTGGTGGAAACCGGGCCGCGACGTGAACGTTCTTTCCTTCACCCCCTCGGAGAGCTAAAAATACACCTTCACTCCGTCAGAAGTGGCATTTGACATCTCCGTTCCCGGGGTGCGAGCTGAGGAAGGGACAGGCATTAGCACACCCCCTAAACTGGGGTGCTTGCGTGAGGTTTAATGCAAATCTAAGCAAAAGACAGCCTCCCGTTTTGAACGTTGCCTTAATTGTCCGCTTTGTAACTGGACGGTGTATTCTCAATTGATCTCTGACGGGAATACATGATCTGATTGTTGAACGTTAGAAGCCTGCCAGGCGGTGAATCGGCTTTACTACATACCGGGACATCTACTTTGCATTCTGAAATGCAAGAGTGTTTAATTGCCATGTGTCCTGGCATCAGAACATTGAAACGTTTTCTTACTGCAGCTTTACAGGCCCGTCAATAGACAATAGACAATATGCGCAGGAGTAGGCCATTCGGCTCTTCGAGCTAGCGCGAATCGGCTAATCGGCTGATCATCTCCAATCAGTACCCCGTTCCTGCCTTGTCCCCATATCCCCTGACTCCGCTATTTTTAAGAGCCCTATCTAGCTCTCTCTTGAAAGCATGCAGAGAACCTGCCTCCACTGCCCTCAGAGGCAGAGAATTCAACAGGCTCACCACTCTCTGTGAGAAAAAGTGTTTCCTCGTCTCCGTTCTAAATGGCTTACTGCTTATTCTTAAACTGTGGCCCCTGGTTCTGGACTCCCCCAACATCGGCAACATGTTCCTGCCTCTAGCGTGTCAAAGCCCTTAACAATCTTATATGTTTCAATAAGATGCCCTCTCATCCTAAACTCCAGAGTGTACAAGCCCAGCTGCTCCATTCTCTCAGCAAAAGACAGTCCCGCCATCACGGGAATTAATCTTGTAAACCTACGCTGCACTCCCTCAATAGCAAGAATGTCGTTCCTCAAATTAAGGGATCAAAACTGCACACAATACTCCAGGTGTGGTCTCACGAGGGCCCTTTACAACTGCAGAAGGACCCCTTTGCTCCTACATTCGATTCCTCTTGTTATAAAGGCCATTCGCTTTCTTCACTGCCTGCTATACATGCATGCTTACTTTCATAGACTGATGTGCAAGGACCCCCAGATCCCGTTGTACTTCCCCTTTTCCCAACTTGACGCCATTTAGATAGTAATCTGCCTTCCTGTTTTTGCTACCAAACTGGATAACCTCACATCTATCCACATTAAACTTCATCTTCCATGCATCTGCCCACTCCCCCAATCTGTCCAAGTCACCCTGCATTCTCATAGCATCCTCCTCACAGTTCACACTGCCACCCACCTTTGTGTCATCTGCAAATTTGCTAATGTTACGTTGAATCCCTTCATCCAAATCATTGATGCATATTGTAAATAGCTGCGGTCCCAGCACCGAGCCTTGTGGCTAGTCACTGCCTGCCATTCTGAAAGGGACCCGTTAATCCCTACTCTTTGTTTCCTGTCTGCGAACCTCTTCTCTATCCATGTCAGCACTCTACCCCCAATACCATGTGCCCTATATTTGCCCAATAATCTCCTATGTGGGACCTTAACAAATGCTTTCTGAAAGTCCAGGTACACTACATCCACTGGCTCTCCCTTGTCCATTTTCCTAGCTACATCTTCAAAATTTTCCAGAAGCATGATTTCCCCTTCGTAAATCCATGCTGACTCGGACCGATCCTGTTACTGTTATCCAAATCTTCGGCTATCTCATCTTTTATAATTGACCAGCATCTTCCCCCACCACCGATGTCAGGCTAACTGGTCTATAATTCCCTGTTTTCTCTCCCGCCTTTCTTAAAAAGTGGGATAACATTAGCTACTCTCCAATCCACAGGAACTGATCCTGAGTCTATAGAACATTGGAAAATTATCACCAATGCATCCACGATTTCTAGAGCCACTTCCTTAAGTACCCTGGGATGCAGACCATCAGGCCCTGGGGATTTATCAGCCTTCAGTTCCATCAGTCTATCCACCACTATTTCGTGCCTAATGTGGATTTCCTTCAGTTCCTCCGCCACCCCAGATCCTCTGGTCACTACTATACCAGGAAGATTGTTTGTGTCCTCCTTAGTGAAGACAGATCCAAAGTACCTGTTCAACTCATCTGCCATTTCCTTGTTCCCCATAATAAATTAACCTTTTTCGGTCTTCAAGGATTCAACTTTGGTCTTAACTAATTTTTTCCTCTTCACATACCTAAAGAAGCTTTTACTATCCAGCTTTATATTCTTGGCTAGCTTACCTTCGTACCTCATCTTTTCTTCCTGTATTGTCTTTTTGTTTATCTTCTGTTGTTCTTTACACATTTCCCAATCCTCTTGCTTCCTGCTCATCTTTGCTACGTTGTACTTCTTCGCTTTAATTTCTATACTGTCCCTGACGTCCCTTGTCAGCCATGGTCGTCCCTTTCTCCCTTTGGAATCTTTCTTCCTCCTAGGAATGAACTGATCCTGCACCTTCTGTATTATTCCTAGAAATTCCTGCCATGTTTGTTCCACTGTCATCCCTGCTAGTGGAGCTTTCCAGTCATCTTTGGCCAGCTCCTCCCTCATGGGCCCCATAGTCCCCTTTATTCAACTGCAACACAGACACCTCCAATCTACCCTTCTGCCTCTCCAATTGTAGATTAAACCTGACCATGTTATGGTCACTGCCTCCTAATGGCTCATTAACCTCGACGTTAACTCTATAATACATGAATATATGATGATCAATGATACAATATATTTGAATTTGAATTTAATATATATGGAAATATATTATTAATAATCAAATATACTCTCACCAGACCATAATAGTGCAAAACCCAAGTCTGTATTGCAATCGAAACAAAGCCTATAGTCAGTAACAGTTGTTGAGGTAATGTTGGGGTTAGTGTTGTGCAGTGTTCACTGGTTACTGGGTGGAAAACATTCTCAAACCTGGAGGTCATGGTTCGTAGGTTGCTGCATCAACTTTCCAATCTTATTAGTGAGCTGAGAACGTGGCTACTGTGGTGTGGATCTTTAATATTAGCTGACATTTTATTGAGGATTTTTAATATTAGCTGACATTTTAGTGAGGATTTTTATAGATCACTTTGAAGGTGGCTCTAATGGACCGGGCATGTCTACCACGTTTTGTGGCCTCTTTTGTTCCTGCGCATTTGAGTAACAAACCAGAGCATAGTGCAACCCACCAATATGCTCGCCACCGTGTACCTGTAGAAGTTTGGTGGAGCATCAATGACTAGGCCCAGGATAGATCTTCAAAGGTGGGCATGCCCATGAACTTGAAGTGCTTGACAGGAGCCTCTAGAATGTCTGCTTTTATTACTTGTCCCACAAATGTGCCATCTTCCTGGACTAACATAATGAATTTGAGGGCATTGTCTGATACAACAGCGCATTGTGACATTACAGAGCTCAGTAAATCTAACACTACTGTGGGTGGGATTGGTCGCATCTTGGACAAATATGGCAAATTTCTTTCCACTAATAGTTCTATTATTGCAATAATCTTGACCACTCCGGTGTAGGTACATCTTTATTCTAGGTAAAGGAGCAGTGGTGCAAGTGGTAAAAATAGGAGGGTGGTGAGAAAATGGAACAAGGTGCCAGTCAGTGTTAAAAACATGTGAAATTACAACATTTATAAGACATTTGGACAGGTTCATGGATAGGAAATGTTTATATGGGTCAAATACAGGCAAATTGGCACTAGCTCAGGGAGATGCCTTGGTCAGCATGGGAAAGTTGGAGCAGGCGACCTGTTTGCATGTTGTAAAACTCTGACTCGACCTGAATTAACTATTAGAGCAATGACTTCTAATCCCACCACAGCAGTTCTGGAATTTAAATTGAACTAAAATGTGGAATGAATATAGGAAAGTAGGAGCAGGAGCCCCTCAGTCTGCCCCTACATAAAATGTAGCATGGCAAATTTGTCACAGGTCTTAACTCCTCTTCCATATTAGTTCCCCACAGCTTTCAATCTGCTGAGATTTCACAATTAATCAA
This sequence comes from Amblyraja radiata, assembly GCF_010909765.2. NCBI lineage: Eukaryota > Metazoa > Chordata > Chondrichthyes > Rajiformes > Rajidae > Amblyraja > Amblyraja radiata. Next base: position 26,027,214 of record NC_045979.1, on the reverse strand, counting down.
CTCCCACCTTAAATTCCTCCGTCCTTGTTGGCCAACTGTCTGGGCTAGAGAATTCCAGGGATTCATCAGGCCCTGAGAGAATAAACTAGGTTTCAATGGAGATGATAAATTGCCAGTGCTAATAAACAGGGTTTTTAATGTTATTCAATGAATTAACCTGTCATCCATGCCATCTTTGGACTCAAGGTCCATGCCAAAGTCCTTGGCACATAACTGCCCTCTGAAGGGCAGGCAATAAATGGTCTCAAAAAAGAGTTACAGTTGTTTATTTTGGAAATTGCCAAGGTACTAAATTTAGATGAAGCAAAGTTGTTCCCAGACCAGATGGACTTATCTCCTCAAAATCTGGGAATTTCATCCAAAGTAGGTGGCAATCCCACAAACAAGACTAGCCTAATCCTTGATCATACTTTACGGTCAATGCACCATCACAATGGCAGGTGCCTTCTGTCCAACCTACGTAATGCTGGGTGGAGATTATGGCACAAGGTAATACAAGGCGTAATACAACTTTGACTATGGTCCCAAAGGAGTCAAATGAACATAGAAGCCGGATCAGTAATATCTTCCTCTGCTGAAGTACTACTACATGTTGGAAAAGCATTGAGACTGGGAAAGCACTAAATGTGCTCTGGGTGAAGGATGTATTTGGCAGCCTGAATATAAAATTGTGAAATTGAGGGAATAAATGTACATGCATGACGACTAGTCAACTATTAAAGCAGAATTAAAATAAAGTGATCCCTTTCACAATAGCAATCTAATGTGCATGATTGATTAAGGAACCTGATGTTTTGCACTGAGGTTAGCTAATAATATTTTCTCAACTTTAAGATATGCAGTATATGTGCAGATGAACAAATGTTCAGACATTTGACACTACATCTGGTCTGGTATATTTTTACGCGGTAAGTAGCATTAGTCCTAGCCAGTAATTGTTTGTCCTGATATATGACCTCAAAGATAGTAATTGAAACAAGACCATAATGAAGTGCGGAGCTGAGTGTCCAGATTAAATACACACTTAAAAGTGCAAGCAGGTTCAATAGCCACATTGCCAATTTTAAGTGTGTATTTAATCTGGACACTCAGCTCCGCACTTCATTATGGCCTTGTTTCAATTACTCCACAAGTGAAGTAGTGTGTAGCAGGCATAAACACTCTAGATGGAGTTAAAACTCATTGAGGGTGATGAATTTGGTTGATGATATTGATCATTCCAGCCCACAACTTCACTGCATGATTTGTTAGGATAATGACCTGGACTCATCCCTCTTCAGCTGCCCTTTCAGCAGAAGTGGTCAATAGCTCTTTCAGCCTGCCATACCATTCACCAAAATAATGGCTATTCAACCCTCTGTGCCATTTTCCGGCATAATTTAATTGTCCTTGAATCCTTTAGTGTTCATTCAAAACAAAGATAAATGTATTTCTCAATATTAAGGCTGGAGAATTTCTTAACTTTGTCTTTGCCAGTCCATGACGCCTCACCTCATTACAGTCCAAAGCAGTTCTCCGTTTACTTGCATGGGCGACTCTAGCAGTATATCTTAAACGCTCAACCTGTGTATGCAAGAGTAGCGGCACACAGGGACACAACCATATGCGGGTTCCCTTCCATCTTTTTCGCTATCCTGATTTAAGAATACTGCTGATTCTTCTTGTCGCTAGGTCGAAAGTACTGCAAGCCCCCTGCCCTACTTTCAGGAGGAGGGCTGGAGTACTTCCAGTGTGTCAACAGTGCCAACATTCTGTAAATTAATTGAATTTAACCTCTACTGCTATTGCGTGGGGTCAATTCATCTCACTGGCTGCTTCTCTAGGAACAGTCTCTTGATCCACTCCTAATGAAATACATCACTCAATCCAGGGATGATTGAGTTAACATTCCATGAGCACGTGACGGCACTGGGCCTGCATTCGCTGGACGGGGGGGGGGGGGGGGGGGGGCGAGGAGGAGCATTTCTTTAGCCAGAGGGTTGTGAATATGTGGAATCCATTGCCACAGAAGCCCATGGATTGAAGGCAAGTCAATTGATGTTTTTAAGGCGAAGTTTGGCATATTCTTGATTAGTACGGGTGTCGGGGAGGAGAATGGGGTCGAGAGGAAAAGATAAATCAGCCATGGTTGAATGGCGGATTAAACTTGATGGGCCGAGTGGCCTAATTCTGCTTCTACATCTTATGAACGATTTATGCGCCTTGTTTGCAACCTTTGATTGATAAGATTCTTCGAGTTTCCGAGTCAAGAGTGTTTAATTGTCAGATGTACCGACAACGGAACAATGACATTCTTACTTGCTGCAGCATAACAGCCTTACAAACACGTGTTGGTAAAAGACACTATATAAATCCAAGACTTCTTCTGATGCCCCATCTGAACAGATTTGAAAATGCCATCTGCACGCCGTTACCGCAAATATCCGGCTGATTTTCAGTTTGCAAGCTGCGTCAGAGCGGGTTGCGGTTAGCGGCGGGCGGTACTTTGGTTACTGGAAAATACACTTCTATTTAAAACAGCACAAGCTGTAAAAAGCATCGCCTTCACGAACGTCAAGAGGAGGAGTGGTTTACACAAAAACGGTTATTTCCCCGAATATGTTCCGACGCAACTCAATTTTCCTTCAGGTTGGCGTTACTACTGAAGCAATGCACGTGTGTGCAATGTCATGTCAATACAAGTGGATTCCAACTAACTCGGAAATGGGATAACATGGAAACAAGGAACTGCGGATGCTGGTTTACAAAAAAAAGACGTGAAATGCCAGAGTAACTGCACGGATGAGGAAGCATCTCTGGAAAGCATATATAGGTTACGTTTCGTGTCGGGATCTTTCTTTAGAGTGATTTGGGGGAATGGGAGGGGTGGGGGTGGTGAGAAAAAGAGAAAGCTGGAAGAGAGAGAGAGAGAGGGGGGGGGGGGTAAGACAAAGCTAATAGCTCAACTTAGAAATTGATTTAGATGAATACGCAAAGAGGTGAAACCCCAGACGGAGTTGGAACAATGCAAAGCTTGCATCAAATTTGTCTGAGCTGCCAGGGATGGTACATCAGATGTAGCGTCTTAGTTGGTTCGGCGAGTGGCTTAATTGAAGATATTTGGAGCCACAATTGCCAGTAGCAGTTCAAGGATAAGGGGTGCATAGTCTAGTGGAAGAGGTGGCGAGACTGAGTGTGGAGGTGAGTAGGAGGGGTGGGCGGAAGAGAAGAGAAGAGAAGGGAAGAGGGAATGGCGGTAATGGTGATGGGGGCGCGGTAGTTCTGTTCCTTTGCGGTGGTTCTGTTTCTTCTGAAATTCTTCTGCGGATTGGCGCACGGATGTGGCCTGGGAGTTCTGTCAATAAACTCCACCACAACGGAATGTGCGCTGCATTAGGTGCATATTTGGTTGCGAGAGCTTCCAAGTCTTAGTCATACCGCGCAGAAACCGGCCCTTCAGCCCACCGTGTTGATACCGGCAATCAAGTACGGGGTTTTAGCTTGTGCCTCATTTGGATTCCTATGTTCGATAGAAAGACAGCGGATTGTGTCTGTTCTCCAAATAGCAGCTTGCATTCTGCCATGCTCCCCCCCCCCCCCCCCCCCCCCCCCCACACACACACATCAGACTGAGAGTTAGGCAAATCTTGTCAGTGCCCGAGGGACCCCGGCAGCACCACGCTACAACGTTGAGAAATGCCCAGCGATGTTCTGTTTGCAAAGAATAGAACTGCTGCACTCTAGCCAACCGCCATCCAATCTGTCAATGATAAGTCATAAAGTAATGCAAGCCGCCACCGACAATGGTACAAGTGCTCGCCCTTAATGTGCTCACTTGTGCCCTGTGCGATTTTGCGAGAACCACTTTGCTCCAGAAAAACAAATCGTGGTATAAATATGGATTCAGGAAGCGAATTCCAAATTCACTGCAACAACGCCGCAGGCAAGACCTACCAAACCAGCAACATCTTGAACCAGGAAGGGCAGGACGGAGCACTAGGAGCACAGGAACACCAATGTTGTTACAGTCCTCAGCACCAGGAGTTCCACTACCCGGACTTGAAATTTGCATAAAGTTCATGTCACAGGAGCAGAATCTGGCCATTCGGGAATGCGAAACATGACCGATCTATCTTCTCCTCTCAACCGCATTCTCATGCCTTCTCTCCGTAACCCTTGACACCCTTACTAATCAAGAATCTGTCAATCTGTGCCTTACAAATCCCCTGTGATTCGGCCTCCACAGCCGCCTGTGTCGGTAAATCCCACAGAATCACCACGAGTGACTAAAAATAAATCCTCCTCATTTCCTTTCTAAATATCCTTCATCATTGTTGGGTTTGAATCGCGGAAAGCCTACTCATCAATACAGTGGAAGAAATCTAAAACAGAAGGACATCCGACTCCAAGAGGCGGTCCAACATCATCGCCGCAAAGGAATTTTCCGATGGGCGATAAGTGGCGGCTTTGCCAATAATGGCCAAATCTTCAAAATTAAAAAAGAAAAGATAGCGGCGGCGGGTAGAGTACGACTTGTCTTGATAACAATGTAGATTCTGATCAGGTATAACTTTTGGGAGTACTGGTAAAACTGAAATATTTCCCCTTGACTGGTCACACATCACAGAAAGGAAAACGTTGGTTGTGGTTTTTGGAGGTCCGTTAGACCAGATCTGGGACATCACAGGACATCAGGGCAGTGTCCAAGACCAAACCAATCTCCTCACCCCACTACCCCCTACCTCAATCTTTCTTCGGTAGCCTTCCCTCCATTATTAGGGATGTTTGTTCATTATTGTACGATGTTCAATTCCATTTAAGTTAGTAGGTTTATTGGCCAAGTATTCACATACAAGGAATTTGCCTTGGTGCTCCGCCCACAAATAACAACATGACATACAGTGACAGTTACGAATTACTCAGAAAACACTACACATTAATAATAATAAAACATTAATGACAAAACACTATTTCTCAAGCATGTGAACCAACAAAATACCAGATCAAAGGGAGGCTACAGATTTTTGGCTGTTGAGCAGAGCAACTACTCGTGGATAAAAACTGTTTTTATATCTGGCTGTGGCATCTTTGACAGTCCGGAGTCGCCTTCTAGAGGGAAGTGATTCAAAGAGTTTGTGGCCAGGGTGAGAGGGGTCAGAGATGATCTTGCCCGCTCGCTTCCTGGCCCTTGCAGTGTACAGTTCATCAATGGAGGGAAGGTTGCAGCCAATAATCTTCTCTGCTGATCGGACGATTCGTTGCAGCCTCCAGATGTCGTGCTTGGTGACTTAGCCAAACCAGACCATGATGGGGGAAGGTGGGAACAGACTCTACGATGGCCGTGTAGAATTGGACCATCGTTGCCTGTGGCAGATTGTGCTTCCTCAGCTGCCTTTTTCCAATACCCATCATCCTACACACAACAATTGGTCCGGTCCATATCTGCGTGAAGGAAAAGGTAGAAAACGTTCAAACCTCATATGATATGATGAGAGAAACATTGGTGCTGCCAAGGTGCCAGGCAATTGCCAGCTCCATCTTCTACTCATGACTGTCGGAGACTTCGCTAATTCCTCCAGTGTCAAATTACCCGCTGTTCCCATTGATCGCAAACTCAACAGGTTTGGCTGCGTCTGGCCATTCGGGGACCACAGGAACAGGCCATAAACGACACCGAGTGACTATACGGGGCCTTTCCACCACTTAAGGGACAAGTCGGGGGATGGACGGAATACCCTCCATTTGGTTGGATTGGGTCAACTCCAGCAACACTCAAAAAGCTCCGCGCCATATACGTCATTGGTATCCTGTCCAAATCCCCTAAAACCCTCCATGCCCTTCACCACCAACACACAGGGGCTACAGCGTTTGCCATCGACCCACTCTGACTACTACAATACCCCGTCCAACCCGTGATCTCGACCTCCAAAGAGACGAAGAGTAGCTCGCAAATTTGAACCCACTGACTGCAGAGTAACTCAAAGTGAGATATCCTGACTTGAAATGTATCGTTATTCTTGGTTGTTGGATTGAAATCCTGGAAATCACTACCTAACAGGACTATAGAATTCCCTTCACTGCAAGGGCTACAGATGTGGCTGACCAATATCTTCAGAGCTAGGCAATACATTCTGGCCACACACAGAGCACCCATATTTAAAGCTGAGTTGTCCTGCATAGCACCGCCTGCCCTGACAGAAAGTGTAGGGCGGAACTGCAGATGCCGGTTTAAACCGAAGACAGAAACAAAAAGCGGAAGTAACAGCGGGCCAGGTAGCATCTCTGGAGACATGGAAGAGGTGACGTTTCGGGTTGTGACCCTATTTCAGAGGATAAAGGTCGGAAATTGAAAAATAAACGGAAAAGGAGGGAAGAGTAAAGGAGGGAAGAGACGTGGACTTGAAGCAGGGTAAAGGGATATAGGTGGAACGGGGAAAGGGAGACGGGGTCGCGGGAGAAATGGGTACGCATCCAGGTGTGATATCTTTTATTTATTCATTTTTTATTTAATATTTTTATTAGAAGCAAGTACATATCATAATAAAAACATTTCATGTATATCAGTCAGTCATACATTGCTAATATTATCAGTTGTATATTGACTCTGCTTCTAGTTTTTTTTATAGATAGAGAATAAGAAAGAAAAAAAACATGATAAAGAAGAATGGAATCATTTACTAATAATACAACATTGGAGATAGGTTCGTAAATTATAAAGTATAACTTTTCATCTAATCCCGAGTTCGAGCTTCAGTCAGGTTCCCGTGCTGAACCAATCTACCCCTTCAAATAGTCAATAAATGGAGACCATGTTCTGACAAAAAGTTCTTGTTTGTCCATTAAGACAAGTCTAATTCTTTCCAAATGTAAGGTCTCCGACATTTCCATAATCCACATTTTAATTGTAGGGGTTATAGGACCTTTCCAAAATGTTAACATAATTTTTTTCCCAGTTAGTCGAGAAAGTTTCTTTGGCTTGTTGTAAGTGTTAAGCTTTGTTCTGATATTCCTAGTATTATTAGTTTTGAGTCGCGATCCAATTGGAATTTCAGAAATTATTCTAAAAATATCCGTCCAGAAAATTTTGATTTTTATACAGTTTACGAATGTGTGAGTTAAGTTAGCCTCTGTGATATCTTTTAGATGCAAATTTTTTGTGATTAACAGCTAAGACGTTGGCTTCTTGGATTTTTATAAACACATACGAGGATGGGGATTCCTCACTAATGTTACAGCTTAAACATTAGGTCTAGTCAAACTAACCACATGTCATTCGGATATTCCTTCCCTCCTACTTGCGGTAACTGGCCACTTGCTGATTTCCGGGCTGCGAAATAGAGACGGCGAAACAGGACCATTGTTCGGTCCTGTGCCACAACAGTGAACCGATGACTGCGTCTTCGTTTCAAACCTTTTGATCACCAGTATTGCCCACTACTAATAACATCATATTAAGTGCCAATCAGGTCCTATGGCGTGGAATTGTGTGAGCGATTAATAATTCTTGTCTTAACCTAGAGGGATGATGGCAGCGCACGTATCAAATGATTCCTTTGTGAAAACATACCGAATTGCAAATAATAGACATCCGAAATAAAAATAGAACCATTGTGGAAATACTCTGTCTAACGTGCTGAGTCCATCACTTTATTTGCCTTTATTTGTGGTTGCTGAACTGTGGCGCCTTTGTTCTAACAACCGGCGCTCTCTCCCCGCGTTAGCCGCGGCTGCATTGTTCGGGAGACCTCACTCGGGAATAGTGACTCGACAAGAAAGACTCGGGCATTTTGGGAGAGGGAATGGGGTTTCGCACACTGGAAAGCGTGGTGCGGGGGTTGGGAAGGGGGGGGGGGGGCAGTGAGAGGGTGGGGGTGTGCATCATGCTAAAGAGCAACGGTATAGCCTTTCTGGACATGAGTGGGGAAAGAGAGACGGACAAATAGGACAATTATTCGCACATGCACAGTCTGAAGTAGGGTCACCAAACGTCATATATTCATGTTATCCAGGTATTCTGCCCGAACCACTGAGTTACTCGGGCATTTTGTGTTCTTTGTTTAAAATCCTGTTAATCCTGTAAATAAAATTTGTTTAAAATTAAAATGGATGGGAGATGACGTTCGTTTTGGGAATTGCAAACAACATTTCAGGAATTGGTCGCATTAATAGCAAAAGACAATCGCCACGCTAAACCCGTATTTTCGTTCAACTAGAATGAATTAATGAATACTCTATTCTCACATGTGAAAAGTCACAGTGACATTCTTTGCTTGCATTCCTTTCCAAGGTATGCATTAGTCGCCCATGAATGCAGACTATTGCAGTTGACAAAATGTACGGCTTACAGTAAGTGTATACAGTAAATTCAGCAGGTCAGGCAACATCTCTGGAGATCATGGATAGTCGACGTAGCGGGTCGGGAACCGTCTTCAGACTGGTTGTGAATGGGTATGGGGGTGGGAGATGGGAGGATGGGGTGGGGTGGGAGAAATATGGAAAAGAGGTGGGGGTGGGACATAGCCTGCCAAATGATAGCTGGACACAGGACACGGGTAAGAGTTTTGTTTTGATTGGCAAACGAATGGACAAAGGCCAGAGATAAAAAAGAGACGAAAGGGTGTTGTAAATTGGGAGCAAATGGTCCATGGGATGATGACAAGGAGTGTTAGAGTGGGGATAAGGAGACATCACTGGGAGGCGAAGACTAATTGCCAGAAACAAAGGCCTTAAGGCAAAGGCAATGGAAGAAGAGCTGAGCACCATGACGGGGTTATGGTTTGGCAGAAGGGGTACAAAGGCCTTCTCTGAGAAGATATGTTATCGTATTGAATACGAGGGGAGGGGGAGTTCGAAGGTGGGGGGATGGTGACAACCCTACAGGCGTTGATGCTGAGAACACCCAGACTCTGAGAAGGGTAGAAGAGGGCGGAAGAAATGGGGGAAATACCGTAGATGAGGAAGAGGGATTCACACCGAGGGGGGAGGAGGGGGGGGGGGGGGGGTTGTACAGTGGGAGGTAGAATAAGTAGTACAGTCAGCATAGGGGGAAGGGCAACAGGACCCAGGCGAGTCAAAAAAGGGGAAGCAATTGGATGCGGACACTTGCGCTCAGGCGCATAGACCTGCTGGATCTCCCGGTTGTTAATAATTTTAACTTCCCTTCCCATTCCCACACTGACCTTTTTGCTTTTGGCCGCCTCCATTGCCTGCGTGTGGCCACATGCAAACTGGCAGAACAGCACCTCGTATACCACCTGCGTAGCTTACAATTGAACGGTATGATCATTGAATTGTCCAATTTTAGGTAACTACAACTTCGCCGCTCCTCGGCCCCCTGATTCTTCTTGTTTTTCTTTCTTGTTATTCATTTCCCCCTCTTTCCTGACCCCGACGCGCACTCATTCTTGTACTGCCTTCCCGGCCCCGACTTCCCCGCCCCCCTCCTGCATACATTCCACCTATAGCCTCCCATCTGGCTTTATATATAATTCCTCCTCTCCTTGTCAAACCCCTTTTCTCTCCCTTTTGTTTCGTTCAGTTCCCTTCTGTCACCATGTGGTCTCCTTTACATATATAGGCTTTGCCCACCTATCTGCCGATCAAAACAAAACCCTCAGCTTATCCAGCTATCACTTGCCAGTCTTTGTCCATCCCCCACCTGTTTTCCAGCTTTGTCTATCTCCTTACAATCAATCAGGATGAAGAAGTGTACCGATTTTTAACGTCGCCAATCCATTTCCTCAGGAGATGATGCTTGACTCATTGAATTGCTCTAACACTTTGTGTTCTGCGCAAGATTCCAGCATCTGCTGTGCCAATAGTACCAATATTTGTCCGACCTACAGTGAGAATTCGTTGAACTCAAAGTTTATTGACGTTAAAGGAATTGTGGAGCTGTGCTCTGAAGTCCGTTTTGTGGCTTTCATCAATACAAGTGCCCTGTTCCTTCGCCTCTGTCTTGATGGAACTCTGAGGCATGGAGTGGTGACCAGCCCACAGCGTGTTCCGGCATCCCCGAGGTCTTTGAGCTGAATTAAAATCCCTCAGCGTGTCCATTGCTTTCAGAGCGCTGCCCTCTATTACGGCGACGGGAGCGGTTCAAACTTTATTTTATTCAAATCACCAGGGTTTCAGGAAAGCAGGCAATTCGGTCCAACAGTTCTATCCTAGCATTTGTGCATCTCACGCGTTCCATCTACTGTCCACAGGGAGATGGGAACCAACGTGAATCAGTGGAATTCTCGGTGTTCCTATTGAGGAAAACAAAATCTTATCCATCTTCCTCATACACCTCATAATTTGTTATACCTTAAGAGGATCGTCCCCGCAGTTTCTTCCACTCCGATGAAAATACACCCAGTCTCTCTCCATTAATAAAACGTCCCATCCCACACACCATTCCGGTGAACTCCTTTAAACTCTGCCCAGCTCAATTACATCGCCCTACAGCGTGGGACAAGAACTGCGCACGATACAACTGGTGCGATGTAACTAATATTTTAAGTGCTTCGACCGTAACCTCGCTTGCTCGTATATTCCGTGCCCTGGTTAATGAAAATAGGTACCTCACAATAATTCTTACTGGTGTCTTCGGGATCTTTGGATAAATTCGTCCCTCAGTACGTCCTGGGCTAGAGGATACAATTGGAGAGGGAGAAGGGTAAATGAAGTGTTACAGTTGAATAAAGGAGACTATGGAGCCATGAGGGAGGAGCTGGCCAAAGTTGACTGGAAAGATATCCTAGCAGGGATGACAGTGGAACAGCCATGGCAGGTACTTCTGGGAATAATACAGAAGGTGCAGGATCAGTTCATTCCAAAGAGGAAGAAAGATTCCAAGGGGAGTAAGTGGCTGACAAGGGACGTCAGGGACAGTATAAAAATAAAAGCGAAGAAGTACAACGTAGCAAAGATGAGCGGGAAGCAAGAGGATTGGGTAATGTTTAAAGAGCAACAGAAGATAACCAAACAGGCAATAGGAGAGAAAAGATGAGGTGCGAAGGTAAGCTAGCCAAGAATTTAAAGGAGGATAGTAAAAGCTTCTTTAGGTATGTGAAGAGGAAAATATTAGTTAAGATCAAAGTTGGACCATTGAAGACTGATATAGGTGAATTTATTATGGGGAACAAGGACATGGCAGAGCAGTTGAACGGGTACTTTGGATCCGTCTTCACTAAGGAGGACACAAACATTCTTCTGGATGCACTAGTGACCAGAGGAGCTGGGGTGATGGAGGAACTGAAGGAAATCCACATTAGGCAGGAAATGGTGTTGGATGGACTGATGGGACTGAAGGCTGATAAATCCCCAGGACCCGATGATCTGCATCACAGGGTACTTGAGGAAGTGGCTCTAGAAATCGTGGACGCATTGGTGATAATTTTCCAATGTTCTATAGATTCAGGATCAGTTCCTGTGGATTGGAGGGTAGCTAATGTTATCCCACTTTTTAAGAAAGGCGGGAGAGAGAAAACAGGGAATTATAGACCAGTTAGCCTGACATCGGTGGTGGGGAAGATGCTGGAGTCAATTATAAAAGATGAAATAGCCGCACATTTGGATAGCAGTAACAGGATCGGACCGAGACAGCATAGATTTACGAAGAGCAAATCATGCTTGACTAATCTTCTGGATTTTTTTGAGGATGTAACTAGGAAAATGGACAAGGGAGAGCCAGTGAATGTAGTGCACCTGGACGTTCAGGAAGCATTTGATAAGGTCCCACATAGGGGATTAGTGTGCAAAGTTAGGGCTCATGGTATTGAGGGTAGAGCGCTGACATGGATAGTAAATTGGTTGGCAGACAGGAAACAAAGAGTAGGGATTAACGGGTCCCTTTCAGAATGGCAGGCAGGGACTAGTGGCAGTGACCGTAAGGCTCGGTGCTGAAATCACAGCTATTTACAGTGTACATCAATGATTTAGATGAAGGGATTCAAAGTAGCATTAACAAATTTGCAGATGACACAAAGCTGGGTGGCAGCATGAACTGTGAGGAGGATGCTATGAGAATGCAGGGTGACTTGGACAGGTTAGGTGAGTGGGCAGATGCATGGCAGATGTAGTTTAATGTGGATAAATGTGAGGTTATCCACTTTGGTAGCAAAAATAGGAAGGCAGATTATTATCTAAATGGTGTCAAATTGGGGAAAGGGTAAGGAAAAGGGAGTCCTTGTTCATCAGTCAATGAAAATTAGCATGCAGGTACAGCAGGCAGTGAAGAAAGCGAATGGTATGTTGGCCTTCATAACAAGAGGAGTTGAGTATAGAAGCAAAGAGGTCCTTCTGCAGTTGCATAGGGCCCTAGTGAGACCACACCTGGACAATAGATAATAGACAATAGACAATAGGTGCAGGAGTAGGCCATTCGGCCCTTCGAGCCAGCACCGCCATTTAATGTGATCACGGCTGATCATCCCCAATCAGTACGCCGTTCCTGCCTTCTCCCCATATCCCCTGACTCCGCTATTTTTAAGAGCCCTATCTAGTTCTCTCTTGAAAGCATCCAGAGAACCTACCTCCGCCGCCCTCTGAGGCTGAGAATTCCACAGACTCATCACTCTCTGTGAGAAAAAATGTTTCCTCGTCTACGTTCTAAATGGCTTACTCCTTATTCTTAAACTGTGGCCCCTGGTTCTGGACTCCCCCAACATCGGGAACATGTATCATACATCAAGCGTGTCCAAACCCTTAACAATCTTATGTGTTTCACCTCTCATCCTTCAATCTTATGTGTTTCACTTCTCATCCTTCTAAACTCCACAAGCACAGCTGCACCATTCTCTCAATACATGACAGTCCCGCCATCCCGGGAATTAACCTTGTAAACCTACGCTGCACTCCCTCAATAGCAAGAATGTCCTTCCTCAAATTAGAGGACCAAAACTGCACACAATACTCCAGGTATGGTCTCACTCGGGCTCTGTACAACTGCTGAAGGATCTCTTTGCTCCTATATAGAAACATAGAAACATAGAAAATAGGTGCAGGAGTATGCCATTCGGCCCTTCGAGCCTGCACCGCCATTCAATATGATCATGGCTGATCATCCAACTCAGTATCCTGTACCTGCCTTCTCTCCACACCCCCTGATCCCTTTAGCCACAAGGGCCACATCTAACTCCCTCTTAAATATAGCCAATGAACTGCCCTCAACTACCTTCTGCGGGAGAGAATTCCACAGATTCACCACTCTCTGTGTGAAAAATGTTTTCCTCATCTCGGTCCTAAAAGATTTCCCCTTTATCCTTAAACTGTGACCCCTTGTTCAGGACTTCCCCAACATCGGGAACAATCTTCCTGCATATTCGATTCCTCTTGTCATAAAGGCCAACATGGGCGGAGCGGGTCGCTGGGAAGCCTTACATAGGGGTGGTGGTGGAGACCCATGTAATGCCATATAAGAAGCGTTTGGACAAGCATATAGAAGTGCATGGAAGAGAGGGATATAGGTAATGTACAGGTAGACTAGAACAGTTTAACTTGGCATAATGTTCAGCACAAACATTGTGGGTCGAAGGGGCCTTGCCTGTGCTGTTCCATGTTTGGGCCCAATGACTGCAGCCAATCTAATGAACCACTCTTTCCGACGGGGAGCTGAAGAACTGGAATGTATTCCAGACACCTCGGGTCGTTGAATGTCCCACACCGAGTGCATTACATCGACCAACAATGCTTGCACTGGGCCAAGCTGCGAACTGTTGGGGCACTGTCCCCCTCGGTTCACCCTTCGGAACTGCATCTGTGAAGTGTGCTGGAGTCAGGAGAACAGCGCCCCGCCGCTGGACACGGCGCAGAACCAGGCTTCTGTGCGCCAATCATTCCACTGGAATCGCTGATCTGGGTGGAAATAGGTAGCTACTTTAATTAATATTTAATATAGTAACATGCAATTAACATTAATTATAGTTAATTATTTTATATCTATTAATTGTGTTAAAATAGCAGTACAACAGAGATTGGATCGTCTGAGTTTTTTCTCAGTGGAATGCAGGAGGCTGAGGAGTGATCTCTGGAGGTTCATAAAACTATGAGAGGCATTAATTGGATGGATCGTCAGAATCATTTCCTCATGGCAAAGGAATTAAAACCTGGACGGCACAGGTTTAAAGTGAGAAGGGAGAAATTTAAAACAGATCCGAGCGGTAGGTTTTTCACACAGATGGACAATTGCACAGATAGATGTTTTCTGGACAATACATCCCTGGATTATCTGAACGATTTTCCAGAACATGTAGTGGAGACAGATATGGCGGGCCAATTGAATAACTACTTTGGTTCCGTCTTCACTAAGGAAGACATAAATAATCTGCCGGAAATAGCAGGGGACCGCGGGTCAAAGGAGTTGGAGGAATTTAGTCAAATCCAGGTTAGCCGGGAAGTGGTGTTGGGTAAATTGAATGGATTAAAGGCTGATAAATCCCCAGGGCCAGATAGGCTGCATCCCAGAGTACTTAAGGAAGTAGCTCCAGAAATAGTGGATGCATTAGTAATAATTTTTCAAAACTCTTTAGATTCTGGAATAGTTCCTGAGGATTGGAGGTTACCAAACGTAACCCCACTTTTTAAGAAGGGAGGGAGAGAGAAAACGGGGAATTACAGACCAGTTAGTCTAACATCGGTAGTGGGGAAACTACTAGAGTCAGTTATTAAAGATGGGATAGCAGCACATTTGGAAAGTGGTGAAATCATTGGACAAAGTCAGCATGGATTTACAAAAGGTAAATCATGTCTGACGAATCTTATAGAATTTTTCGAGGATGTAACTAGTAGCGTGGATAGGGGAGAACCAGTGGATGTGGTGTATCTGGACTTCCAGAAGGCTTTCGACAATGTCCCACATAAGAGATTAGTATACAAACTTAAAGCACACGGCATTGGGGGTTCAGTATTGATGTGGATAGAGAACTGGCTGGCAAACAGGAAGCAAAGAGTAGGAGTAAACGGGTCCTTTTCACAATTGCAGGCAGTGACTAGTGGGGTACCGCAAGGCTCAGTGCTGGGACCCCAGCTATTTACAATATATATTAATGATCTGGATGAGGGAATTGAAGCCAATATCTCCAAGTTTGCGGATGACACTAAGCTGGGGAGCAGTGTTAGCTGTGAGGAGGATGCTAGGAGACTGCAAGGTGACTTGGATAGGCTGGGTGAGTGGGCAAATGTTTGGCAGATGCAGTATAATGTGGATAAATGTGAGGTTATCCATTTTGGTGGCAAAAACAGGAAAGCAGACTATTATCTAAATGGTGGCCGACTAGGAAAAGGAGAGATGCAGCGAGACCTGGGTGTCATGGTACACCAGTCATTGAAAGTAGGCATGCAGGTGCAGCAGGCAGTGAAGAAAGCGAATGGTATGTTAGCTTTCATAGCAAAAGGATTTGAGTATAGGAGCAGGGAGGTTCTACTGCAGTTGTACAGGGTCTTGGTGAGACCACACCTGGAGTATTGCGTACAGTTTTGGTCTCCAAATCTGTGGAAGGACATTATTGCCCTAGAGGGAGTGCAGAGAAGGTTCACCAGACTGATTCCTGGGATGTCAGGACTGTCTTATGAAGAAAGACTGGATAGACTTGGTTTATACTCTCTAGAATTTAGGAGATTGAGAGGGGATCTTATAGAAACCTATAAAATTCTTAAGGGGTTGGACAGGCTAGATGCAGGAAGATTGCTCCCGATGTTGGGGAAGTCCAGGACAAGGGGTCACAGCTTAAGGATAAGGGGGAAATCCTTTAAAACCGAGATGAGAAGAACTTTTTTCACACAGAGAGTGGTGAATCTCTGGAACTCTCTGCCACAGAGGGTAGTCGAGGCCAGTTCATTGGCTATATTTAAGAGGGAGTTAGATGTGGCCCTTGTGGCTAAGGGGATCAGAGGGTATGGAGAGAAGGCAGGTACGGGATACTGAGTTGGATGATCAGCCATGATCATATTGAATGGCGGTGCAGGCTCGAAGGGCCGAATGGCCTACTCCTGCACCTAATTTCTATGTTTCTATGTTTCTATGTTTCCAATGTTTTAAAGATGTTTGGATAGGTACTTGGAGAGGAAAGAAGTAGAACGATGTCGGTCAAAATAGGCAAATAAGTTTCGTATAGATATGGTCGGCAACGAGATGGACTGTAAGGGGATGTTTCTGGCTGTAAAACTCTGTGATTATGTGCTCATTTAGATGGTCTAATTTGCCACCGTTTCACAAATATTGTTTTATTTTTCAACCAAATGGAGTAACTTGACACTGTATTCAATTTCACACATGATTTCCACTTCATTAATCTGTTTATATTTCGTTGCAGATTCGATATCTTCCTCGTGGATGAATTCCGCACCTAGCTTTGAATCACCAAGCTTAGACACTTTGCATTCAACCTTTTGCATCTAGGTCATTGTGGACAATGAAGTGCTGACCACTATCTTCTCGAGGGCAGTTAGGGATGGGCCGTGACTTGCCAGAGACACTCCTCGTCCCAAAAACTGGATACAGTTTAAAAATCGAGATCACGGTCACGAAACCGTTTATGTAATACCGTAGTCCAATACACAATAGACAATAGGTGCAGGAGTAGGCCATTCGGCCCTTCGAGCCAGCACCGCCATTCAATGTGATCATGGCTGATCATACCCAATCAGTACCCCGTTCCTGACCCCGCTATCTTTAAGAGCCCTATCTAGCTCTCCCCTGAAGGTGTCCAGAGAACCGGCCTCCACTGAGGCAGATAATTCCACAGACTCACAACTCTCTGTGTGAAAATGTGTTTCCTCATCTCCGTTCTAAATGGCTTACCCCTTTTTCTTAAACAGTGGCCCCTGGTTCTGGACTCCCCCAACATCGAATATGTCCACGATTATGTCCATGCAATGTGGGGTGCTTTAAACATTTTTAACGCTTATTTTGCTCTGTTAAACACTGCTCAGGACCAGCGCCTCCATTTGGGGATTGCTAATTGCTATTGATTCTAGGTTTTAAAAACATGTTGGCCGGTGTGGCCAACGGGTCGAAGAGCTGTTTCCACACTGAATCACTCTATGACCGTCTATGACTCCTTGTAAAATACGATCCCGGGCTAGGGCAGTTGAAGTTGATTTAGTGGGCGTAAATCCAGCTGGTGATCATTTCTGGGCGAATTCACACCCTTTGGGGAAATTGGCTTGGATACAATTCACCCCAATGTGGTTGACTATCACCTGTATTAGATCACGTGCCCAGTGATGCCACGGGTTATAGACGACAAGTTTCTCGTATTGCCAGCGTATATTACCACTATTGAATGTGATCTACTATCTTTGTTAATCATCAACAAAAACAAACTGGAAGTACACCACACAGGTATCATCAGTGAGTCAGTTAAAGGGATTGATGCTCTGCACACACCTATATTCAAGTTGAATTGCGATCTTTCACTGTTTTATAACCTTTCTGTTCAGGTCAGTTCTGGGCTGCAGTATTTGACTCCTCGTGGATCTAGTCGGGACCAGTCATGGTACAGGCATTGATTGGGCTAGACCATTTCGTGGCGGTAGCACAGAAGCGCATCAACTCCTTCCGGCAATTTCCCCCACACTGATGTCAACTTTCCTTTTGCGCTTGTTACGTGACTTTTTTGAGGAATATGTTTAAGATGAGGCTTACCTGCCAGTGGTCAGTATGTGAATGGCTGCAATGATTTTATGCACCAAGTCTTCTATTAGTGCTCGTAACACAATTTTCCCCTTTGTTTCTTTATGCAGGGAATCTAAACAGACATTGCTCAATAAACACTGGATGCCGAGCTCACCAACATTTCGACAGCATATATCCTTCACTCCTCAGGAAACACAACCCATCCATGACCAAAGACCTCCCCAAGACGTAACACGGGAGCTGGGTATTCCAACATGTATGTGAAATGGCGACAAAGGTAGATTGAGGATGTCTAAATCACGAGGAAACACAACGATAGGCCTCATTGGGCGAAGTTGGAACCTAAAAGTAGGACAAGGGAGCCGAGGAAAGGCATAGGTTGTGAAAACCACATTACTACTTTAAATGATTTGTATAAAGGTATTCCCACATTTAAAAGCAGCATACCACAGCTGCTCGAAATCGGAAATAAAATAGCGGTGCGATGGTTAGTGTCAATGCCTCACAGCTCTGAGGATCTAGGTTCAATCCTGTGCTTCAATGCTATCTGGACTTTTTCTGTCCAGCAACCAGCAATCGGGTCTGTTTTGGATACCAGCTGGATTTACGCTACTAAATCCATTTCAGCTGCCCTAGCCCGGGATCGTATTTTACAAAGAGTCATAGAGGGTCATAGAGTGATTCAGTACACCACACAGGTATCATCATGGAAACAGCTCTTCGGGTCTTTGGCCACACCGGCCAACATGTTCCAGCTGTAATGCTGGAATTTGGACCAAAAAAAACAAACAGCTGGAGGTACTCAGTAGGTCAAGCAGCAGATCTGGAGATAAAAGGACAGTCGATATTTTGGGTACTGACGCAGAGTCTCAACTTCTGCATAGAAACATAGAAAATAAGTGCAGGAATAGGCCATTCGGCCCTTCGAGCCTGCACCACCATTCAATATGATCATGGCTGATCATCCAACTCAGTATCCTGTACCTGCCTTCTCTCCATACCCCCTGATCCCTTTAGCCACAAGGGCCACATCTAACTCCCTCTTAAATATAGCCAACGAACTGGCCTCAACTACCTTCTGTGGCAGAGAATTCCAGAGATTCACCACTCTCTGTGTGAAAAATGTTTTTCTCATCTCGGTCTTAAAAGATTTCCCCCTTATCCTTAAATTGTGACCCCTTGTTGTGGACTTCCCCAACATCGGGAACAATCTTCCTGCATCTAGCCTGTCCAACCCCTTAAGAATTTTGTAAGTTTCTATAAGAACCCCCCTCAATCTTCTAAATTCGAGCGAGAACAAGCCGAATCTATCCAGTCTTTCTTCATATGAAAGTCCTGACATCCCAAGAATCAGTCTGGTGAACCTTCTCTGTACTCCCTCTATGGCAAGAATGTCTTTCCTCAGATTTGGAGACCAAAACTGTACGCAATACTCCAGGTGTGGTCTCACCAAGACCCTGTACAACTGCAGTAGAACCTCCCTGCTCCTATACTCGAATCCTTTTATCTAGATCTCTGATTCATTTCTCACCCAATTCAAAAACTTGTTGGAAGACATCATATCATATCCGGCTTCACAGACACTCTGAAGCCTTATGTTGGTCAGATGATTTTCCCATGAACGTTTTAGCTTCTAGGCGTCTTTTCCCAGAAGCTCTCCATTACAAATTCCATTCTTCCGCCCGAGCGCCACTAATCTCCTTTCTATAACAAGGACAGCAGGAATACACAATATTTCAGAAGAAGTAATTGCACGAGAAGTTCCTTAACGGAGAAACATGTTCTGTGTCTCAGCAAAATAACAACTCTGATTCCTTGGATTATCTCCACAAACCCCCACTCTGTCTTTACTCTCCTGGTGAAAGGGTGGTGGGGGTGAGGGGCATGGGTGGGGTGGTGGGGTGGAGGAGGGGGGGGGGGGGGGTGAAGAAGCTGAAGTTTTGCTATTGGGATATGAGAGGTAAGATTTTATTATATAGTGTGGCTGATATCTGGAACGCGCTGCCGGAGGAAGCAGTGATCGAACCGTCACCTTTCCATGTTCTCCAGAGATGCTTCCTAACCTGCTGAGTTACTCCAGCACTTTGTGTCATTTTGTGTGTCAACCAGTATCTGCTATTATATTTTTCTACTACATTTAACTGGCATTTAGATAGACACTTAAATAGGCAAGGCGTCGAAAGATTTGGTCTGCGGGCAAATAGGACTAAGCATATGTAGGCATGGATATGATGAGCCGAATGACCCGTTTCTGTGCCGTGCGGCTCTATAGGTGGAAATGGGGCGATGGACGCTTGGTGACCGAAGGAAACGATGCCTTCGCAGAGGGCTCGATATTTACTGCGAGCGTCAGCCGATAGGGGCACTCGGGACCCGGGTGTCTGTAAAACACAGCGAATGCACAAATAGCCTTCAAGGCTCAGTGACTCTAGAAATCTCCAGAGAGCTTCAGACCACGTGGCTCCATGACCTCGAAGTGGGCTGTTACCCAGAGAGCCCGAAAGAGGCAGCAGGAACAATAGCGTCTCTTCTTGGCTGATTGACTGCTGCATTTGCTGCAGCCTGGTCACCGGGTGAGTGGGTGAGTTATGCACGTTCGTTTCGACGAGAGTCAGCCCGAGTTCGCGCCCTGACTTATCTGCATAATTTATTGAGCTGGCATTCTCCATCAATAAACCCGTATGAGGTAGAGTGGGATAATATTGCACCGTGTTCTCAAGCGGATAGTTGATGCTCGCTCCGCCCGGTAAGTAAATAAGGTTTCTTTTTAAATGCATTATAGTAAACGACAGGCGCGCACTCTGGACAACAGTGCCCTCTTCTGAATAACTAGGTTGGTTAAATATCCCTTGGTAAACCGATGCCTGTACTCCGATTTCTCCTCGTGCAGGTGTTTTATTAATTTGTGGCCTTTAATTAGGAAGTCACTCGACTGGCTACATTGTCCTCCGCACTGTTTTGTTTTGGCAGACATTTGGGGGGAGGAGAGTAAATGAAACCCAAAGGAACGGCATTTACGGCTGGATAGTGGCGGAATCCAGGCCTCGGTGTCTGGTGTCGCTTGCCCCCTTTCTGTATTCCAAGCAACTACACTTGCTGGCGTCATCAAACTCAGAAATGTGTTTGCGAGGACGAGAGAAGGCGCACTTTTCCCCTCTGATTATATTTACTGCGCTCCTCGCGCGTTCTGTTGTTATTCCTTGCCCAGCCTCTGCTTTCCTAATGTTTGCCTCTGTTCTTTGTCATATCATTTTAAAAGTGATGGGACTTTACATGGCTGCTGCATTGTTAGCAAATATTGTCCTGTTGCCCTGCACCGTGGCGGCCTGTTGTGTATTCCCAGAACGATTCCCAGCCAAATCCACTCCGATCTAATTTGGATCCCTGAGTGTTTCGGGTCGTTGAGAATTGCTCCCTGCTTGATACGTATTCCTTGCGTTGTGCCCTCCATGTCTTCGATATACTTCTAATTTACCAGCTACGCAACATTCATTCTGTCCCCACCCTTTTTTTTCCACACCCTGCAATTGTCTCCCCCAAAATGTCTGTTCCAACGTCACCCATTCCTTCTCTTCAGAGATGCTATCTGTCCCGCTGAGTTGCTCCAGCTTGTTGTGTCTATCTCCAAGTTATCAGGGTATGCTTTAGTCATCAGAATTGCCCCCACCTGAATTTAGTCACGTAATTTACTTCTAGATTGTATTCATCTCTCAATTGGACTTCGCCCCGTTAAATTGCAGCCCCACAAGAATTTCGTTTAGCCTTTAATTAGGAAGAATGGGTGACAATTGAGCATTAACTTAAAAAAAAAACGAGATTTAAGCCAGAGGAATGAAGGATCCGAGACGTGGGATAGATAGGAATCGTTCAGTAAAGATTGTGCACCTAAAAAAAGGGGAGGTAGAGGTGCATAGTGCACGGGCGTGGGCGGGGGCAGTGTGTTTGGAATCGCTGACGGAGAATTGAAAACCGACAGCGGGGACTGTGGACGGAGCAGTAATGGAAACCACTAACAGTCACCAGGCAGAGGGGGTAGGCGGAGCAAACAGAGTGCTCCGTGTCCTGTGTTTGCATTCGGCATTGCGTTGCATTGCAGCCGCCGTGCATTCCGCTGCAGGCCTGTGCTCTCGCGCCTGATGTCCCGGCCACGGTTGCCCGGCAGTCTGCTCCGCGCGCCTTGCTGATTGACAGGTGGGCGTGACCAACGTATCAGGCCGGCGGCGGGGAACGTCGGCGGGACAGCGCTGCGCGGAGCCGAACCGAGGGGCGCTGCCCGGCCCTCGGGCTCAGGTAATCGCTTTCCCTCCTTCACAGCCCACCCTGAGGTCGGCGCCCGGCTCGCGGTGACCCCGCCCGCTGTCCGGACGGGCCTTTCGCCCGGGTCGCCAGTGGTGGACCTGTAGGCCGCGCTGCCTGGGTCAAGCCAGAGCCGCGCAGTCGCAGGCGCCCGCGGGATCGGGGCCGCGGTCGGGCCGCGCCGCGCTGTCGCCGTTTGAAATGTGTCCCCGAGGCCGCCGGTTGGAGACGGGCTGTATGGCGCCGGGATTCCGGCGGGGGCGCTGCAGACAGGGGGAGGAAGGCGATGATGACAGGAGGAGGCGAAGGGAGAGAAGCGGTGGTGGTTGGCGGGAAGGAGAGAGTGTGAAGGAAATGGGAGAGGAGCAGAAGTGTCTAGGAGAAGGGGGAGAGGCAGGGGTGACGGGTGAGTGAGACAGCCGAAGGTATGAAAAGTTGAAGGTGGGGGGGAGGAGAGGAAGGATGAATGAAGTGTGGGATATTAAGGGGGGAGATGGAGGGAAGTGGGAGAAGAGGGGAGAGAGGGAGGGGGCAGGAGTAACAGAGGGAGTGTGGGAGGAGGGGGTGTAGCGGGGGGGAAGCGGGTGATGGTAAGGAGAGGAGGATGGATGACAAGGTGTGAGGATGAGTGACGGGGATGATAAGGAGTAGTGGGGGGAGGAGATGATGATGTGTAGTGGGGAGGGGAAGGAGGAGAGGAGCAATGGCAAGGGGGTGGGAGTGGGGAGAAGGTGAAGTCATAGGAAGGCAATGTGGGAAAAGAGGAGGGGGGAATGAGAAGGAGTGATGGAGGTGGAGTAACCAGGAGGGGGAGAGGAGGAGTATTGGGAAGGAGGAGAGAGTGAGGTAGAGGAATGTTGTAAAAGCGAAGGTGTGGCATGGGAGATGTGAGGAGGAAGGGATATTAGGACTATCAGCGCAGAGGAGTGGTGATAACAGAGGGCAGGAGATAAAAGGTGAGGAGAAGAGGAGTGCCAGCAGGAAGGGTGAGGGGTAGGAGTGGGGAGGATGGAACAGAAGGGTGGAGGACAAGAGGAACAAAGGGGTAAAAGGCCAAGTTGTGAGGGATGAGGGGAAGAGAGACTAAGGCAGAAAAGATAGGGATGGATGAGATTGGAGGATGAGGGAAGAAAAGTAAGGGACAGGAGAGAAGAGAAATAGGGAGAAGATATGATATGAAGAGGAGCAGTAGGGACAGGAGGAAGGTTATTGGAATGCTGATCAGTGAGGTGGAGTGGCAGAGAGGAGGAAGAGGAGTGGGGAGAGGGGTGGTGAGAGGGAAAGGAGGGAGGTGTGGAAGGGCAGGGGGAGCATTGGGGGAGAGGAAGGCGGGGAGGGGTGAGGGAACTGTTATTAAGGAGGTAGAGTGGCAAGCGGGAGTGGGGAAGGGATGAGCAGGAGAAGGAGGATGAGGATTAGGAGGACTGGCAGGGTGTAGGATGAAGTGATGGCAGGGAGGCAGAAGATGAGAGGATGAGAGAGAAGCAGAAGTTGTGGGGAGGAGGTGGTGAATTGGAGGCGGAGTGGGGAAGAGTGTGTGAGGTGTAGGAACGGGGTGGAGGAAGACCTGGAGAGGCAGAGGTGTGAAGGGACAGGTTGGGAGCAGTGGGGGGAAAGGTAATCGAGGGGAGGAGGGAGTGAGAAAGGGTGGGGATGTGACAGGGGAGGTAAAGGGTAGAGGGGAGGAGGAGAAATGGAATGAGTTTATGGGTCCGTGAAGAGAGTTTGAAGGGGAGGGGAGTGGCAGAGTGAACGATTGTGTTGGGAGGGGAAGGAGAGGGGTTAGGCAGGAGGAGGCTGGGAGGGAAAGGGGTCTGGAGGAGTTGGACAGGGGAAAGATGTGGGTTGGAGGATAAGAAGGGATAAGTGGAGGGAGAGAATTAGTGGGAGGGGATGGCCAGTGATTGGATGGAGCGAAGGAAGTGTGAGAGAAAAAGTGGCAGTGGATGGGAGAGAGCGGCAGGAGGAAAGAGTGAGTGACAGAAAAGGGAGAAGCAGGAAGACTGGTACGGAGAGGGGAGTGGCAGGGTAGGTGTTGTGAGTGAGTCAGAAAGAGAGGCACGGTGGAAATGGGTGGGGCAGGAGTAAGACCGGGAAGTGGGAGGGGCAGTGAATATAGTTGGTTCGGATGTATAAATGGGGAAGGGTGTTTCGAGGGGTGGTGGGTTGGTCGGGGAATTGATTTTGGCAGAGGCTGAAATAGGATAGTAGGACTGAAGAAAAGGACAGAAGGCAGAGGTTAAGCGTTTGAGTGGGGAGGAAGCTTTAATGGGAAGGGTGTGGGCGTTTGGGGTAAATAAATAGGCGTGAATGGGATTTGGTTGAAGATATGATTGGAGGCTGGTGGCGAGCAATTGAGATATAGGGTGGGAAAGCTGAGGGGCAAGAGGCACAAGTGAGAGGAGGGTTGTGGGGGATGGTATGAAGAAGGATTGGGGGGGGCTTGAGTGTGAGGTGCGAGATGAGGGATGATTGTGGAGTAGGTGCATGGAGTAGATAAGTAGGTGTGAGGAGTGTTTATTTGAGAATGAAGATTATGTGAGAAGAGACAATCCGAGAGGGTGAGGGGATTAAAGGAATTGGGCAAGGACGATATGGGGACAGGTATCGAGCAGGGGGTGTTTGGGGATAGAGGGAGAGGGTGTCAGTAGGGTCGGAGATGGCAGGGGCTGTGTTTCGAGAGGGGGAGGTGGGTAAAGGAATGGGGATGGGTGGGAATATTGTGCAGGGAATGTTACGGGGTTTGTAAGAGTGATGCAGGGGAGGGTTGGCAATTTAGGAGTGTGGTGGGGTAGCGGAATGAAGTAGGCCGGGGAATCGAGGGTAGAATGTCCGAGAGTGGGAGGTGTTGAGGGATGGGTGGAATGGTTGTGTGCCAAGAGGAGAGGGAGTTTCCTTGGGAGTTGGGCGGTGGAGGATTGATGGAGATGAAGGCAGAAGAGGGGTTGAGAGGGATTTTAGGGAGCAGGGGTGTACAATCGATGGGTCTGGGGTGGGGTGGGGGGGGGAGGAATAGATGGGTGAAGGTTGAGCAGGAACGTAAGGGGAGGGAATGAAGGTGGGTCAATGGTGACCGAGTGTTGCGGGTTTTTGAGGAAGTTGGTGGAGGAGACATTTGTGGTATGTAGTATAGCAAGTTCTAGAGGAAAGGGGGTCGAAGGTAGGGCATCAAAGAGGCTCATGGACTTGAGGATCAAGTAGCTAATGGGATTTATGATTGAGGGCAGGGGTTTGATGGAAGGTAGGTGAGTCGAGTTACAAAGGTTCAGTGGGAGTTGGGGTGGTTCTGGGTGACACTGAGAGGGAGATGGGTTGAAGGGGTAATGGGGATAGAAGAATCGAGGGGAGGGAGAATTGGGACTGTGAGCAATGGGAATCATGAGGGGAGGGGAGGGGTCCTGGGGCTCCATAGGGATCAAGATCAATAGGTTAGATGACTGAGAAGGATCAGATGTGGGGCAAGATGTGGGCTCTGGGGGTAGAGAGGGACTGATGAAATCAAGGAATGCGGGAGATTGAAGGAAATGTTGACCTGGTCACTGGAAAATGAAGCAAGAGGTGGAATTGCGTGATTTTGAGCAGTTGCAAGCATATGTGTGAAGGTGAGGGTATAAAATACGTTGTCAAAGGGAACCAGTTGTGAGGGAAGGAGGTAGTCATGTTATTTTGCAGAGAAAGGGGAATGAGACAGAATTCGAGGGGAATGAGAGTGGGGAAGGATGCAGAGGGAATTATGACGGGAGGTGAACGCTGTTTGCCTTGGATGTGTGGGTCAGAAGGAAGGGTTAATAGGAATGGGCGGTGGGTTGAAGTGAAGGTGTGAATGGTGTAACACGAAGAGATGGAAAGGGGAGGTGTTGAGGTGTACAAGTTTGAGCATAGAATGAAGCCACGGATGATGGAAATTTTGAGGTTGGGGAATGGAGGAGAAACAAGTGTGGGATGAAAAGGTGGAGAAAACGGGGCGGAAAAGAAGAGTGGAGTGAGGAGAGGAAGGTGGGAGAGAAAAGGATGGGAGGAAGAGGGAAGAGGGAAACAGAGAAGTGAAGGGAGGGGAAGAGAGCAAAGGGGATGGAGAGAAGGAGGGGGGAGTAAAAAAGAGTTGGGGAAGTGGATGGCGAGAAAAGAACGGGCGGAGGGGGAGAGAATGTGGGGAGAGGGAAGAAGATGGAGGGAAATTGACCTGGGCAGAGGGATGTGAGGAAAAAACACAGGGAAGTAAGGATAGGTGTGTGAGAGAGAGACTGGCCGAGAGGGTAGGAAAATGAGCAGATGGAGAGTTAGAAAGACAGACAGAGAGAGAGAGAGTTGCAGATCGTGGGGGGAGGGGGAGAGGCGGGCAGAGAGAGATTACATGAGATGGACAAATGGCGAAAGGGTAGGAGCAGCTGGGGAGAGAGGGAAGGATCCGGGAGGTGGAGACGACAGAGTGGGTGGAAGAAAAGGGATATTGGGGCGGGGGAGAGTGGTGCAGAGTGGGACAATGACAGGAGGTTGAGTGTGAAAGGTGAGGGTGGTGAAAGGATAGAGGATGTGGAAGGAAAGAAGAAATGGACTGAGCGAGAAACGGAGAGGGAGTGGGACGTAGTCGGAGAGGGGATGCAGGGATGCGGATTGAGGAGAGAGGGATAAGACAGAGCAGTGAGTGTGAGAGAACGAGAGACTATCTGATGGAGGGAACAAGGGGAGGGGTAATAGGAGGAGATGATCGGTAGGATGGACGAAGGGGAATGGGACGGTTAGGGCGAGTGGGAGAGAGACGTGGGGCTGTGCGATGTAGGGCGGAGAGGGAGGGTCAGAGCGGGGCGGGATAGGGAGGGGAGTGCGGGCGGATAATGGGGAGAGCGGGGCAGGGAGGGATAATGAGGGGGAGAGTGGTTCAGAGAGGGATAATGAAGGGGAGGGGTGAATAGGGAGCGGGAGAGCGGAGTGGAGAGGGATAGGATGGGGAAGAGCGGAGAATGGGAGAGTGGGACGGTAATGGATCGGAGAGGAAAGAAAATAACGGGTGTGAGTGCGTCTGGTGGACAGTCAGCAGGGAGAGTGGTGGAGGTCGAGAGAACGGGGCAGTCGGGCGAGGGGGTCAAGCGGAGCGAGAGGGAGCGGCGCGTCGGCGTCAATGGGCGGGGAGAAGGCACCTGGGAGATGCTGAAGCTACATAAACCGATAGAGGGGAAACGCGGCAGCAGAGCGGGTGTGTGGGCGAAAACGATCCAGAGAGAGAGACCAGGAAGAGAGAATCGAAGCCTTTTCCTTGTTGGGTAGATAAAACGATCTGGGACTTGGAGGAGTGGCGATGAAGTTAACCGAACAAGGCCACGCGTATAGTGGGGTTGCACGTAAGGTCACTGGGTCATAGGGCTTGACGCACGGAGCCGCTCAATCCATCTGGAGGACAGCCGTAACTTCCGGTATATGTTATTAATGCAAGAAACGCGTACTTTCCTACCTGTTAAAAACCGCCAAAATATTGATTTTTTGCGCTGTAAAAAAATGTGGAAGTCGGGGTAAGTGGGAGAGGCATGTACCCAACTTCAGAATTCCAAAAGTGAAGCGAAATGAAGTTAAAGAGAAGGAGAGCTGAAGGGACAACAGCAGCGAAAGTGCTTGGCAAACATTGGCCGTGCAGATATCGGAATTGAAAATATTGGGAATTATCGCGTTTTCTCACTGCATTTCATGAACAGCAAGGCATTATTTGTGTTTTTTCTTGATTCCTTTGGTATCTGAAAAGTCTCAGAAGTGATAAATCTGGCTGTAAATTGTGCTTCAGAGGCGTTTTATTTTTGTATGTAAAAACCCACTTGAGAAACATGTGCGATTTAAAAAAATTACAGCCAGATTTATCACTTCTGAAACTTTTTAGATGCCAAAGGAATCAAGAAAAAACACAAATAATGCCTTAGTTGATAAAATGCAGTGAGCAAACGGCCAATGTTCGCCAAGCACTGTGGCTGTTGTTGTCCCTTCAGCTCTCGCTTCTATCTACCGTCATTTCCCCTCACTTTTGGAATTCTGAAGTTAGCTAAATGTCTCTCACGCTTATCCCGATTTCCATAATTATTTACAGCGCAAAAATTGACAATTTCCGCGGGTTTTAACGGGCCCGCTACACTGGAAACAATGGTAGGTGCCTACCTGCAGTTCATCGCGTGTACTCCATTTGGCGTAGCGTAGCAACAGTACGGGTCATGGGTCGTGACCCGACTGCCGTGAAACCTCCCTATAGTAGCTATGACCTTAGCTCAGATTAATGCACAATTGAGTGCCTGTTGAACAAAATGAAGGCCACGGCGACTGGCCAATGTCATACTTAACACCCTTGTCTGTCTGTGTATTGGTTTAAAAATGTTCGGTTCCACAGGTCAGGGTCGCGTTTGAAACGACTGGGGTTAATGATACTGGTAAACCTAGTTCATTTTTGAGGATCATTTGGAAAAGACAGACGAATTAACTAATAGAACCCTTAATCCGAGTCTTCCAACGCTAGACGTTTGAAACATAAACATAAATTGCATGAAATACTCAATAGATTCGGTAGCATCTCTGCAAAGTGATTATTTTTACCTGAACTTGGAAACATGTTAGAATTGAAACGTACAAAGGTTCAGAGGAAGGGCAGAGTTGGGAGAACAAAACATAGATCGAAAACCAAGAGAGATGACCAATGCAACGTCATCAAATCGAAAGGTTCACTGTTCCTCTCTTCATAGATGTTGCGTCACCTGATAAGTATTTGCAGCATTTTCTGTTTGAATTGATAAATGTTTTCCTTGAAATGTACATATGTTCCGTTATCATTTGAATACCATAATACCATGTCACGTCAATGTACGATGTCGCCATCACGGTAAAAAATATATTAAAGAGAAAGAAAGTAACTTCTATGCGAGAGATCCCGGATCAAAATGCCCCTTGGAGCGCACTGATAACAAAGGCGAGCTACGTTGATAAAGCTCGGGTGTGAGGCGGGAGAGTGTCCAGGATACAGCGAACCTTCGGAAGCAATCGTCCGTCAAGGGACTAGCGAAAAGCGACTGAAATCACTTCGATTGTATCCCTTGTGCAAATTAACTTCTTCGTGCCCTTTCAGTCTAGGCGGAAGCTGGTATGTGGGGTGTGCGCGAACCTCTGTTGGATAAGATTAATAGCCGACAACTTGTACCGATACTAGTTTCTAACTGCGAAATATTAGCGTGTAAGTTCGTCACCGTAGATTACGTAACCAGGGAGTGAAATGCCTCTTATAGCGATTTTGATCACAAAGTCCTAGCGACACGTCAAGAAAATTAGTTCGAAGGACACGGGGCCCTTTAGTAAACCGAAATGCTCGCTGATGTGCAGTTTTAACGCTCGTTTTCTTGTCATTTGATCTACAGAACCACCTCTGTTCATTGCTAGTTCATTAATAGTAGCCACAGTACAAGTAATGTTGTGAATGAACAAAAACAACTTGGAGTGCCACTGTTTACACTACTTGGGCGGTTAATGGCATGTCTTTAAAATATAATTGATGGATTTATTAACTTATGCAATAAGGAAAAAAAAACTAATTTCAGTTCCACTGGTGACGTTGTCAGGAACGGAAATGATTATTAGTGCGGTTACTTGTATGATTGGAGACACAAGGAAACGTGGATGCTGGGATCTTGAGCAAAACACAAAATACCGGAGGAACTCAGCGAGTCAGGCAGCATCTGTGGAAGGAATGGATAGGCGCCGTTTCGGGTCGGGACCGAGAGGGGCAGAAAGCTGGAAAAGAGAGATTGAGGTGGGACAAAGCTGGCAAGAAGAAAGGTCCCCACCCCCACCCCCTTGCCTTGGATAGGATATTGGTATAATCACCAGGTTATTACATCCATACTAAGGAACAGGAAGAGACCTCAAGGGTTGAAACGATCCTTCTGACGTTGTGAGATTAAACTCGCCGTTCCTTCACTTGAGAAAATGTCTTTATTTATTGAAAGCGGTACTTTACCATTGCTGTAATGCAATTTATTTGTCCCAAAGGTCACTTATGTTTAGTAAACTGGTTCTGTTCGAACCTGGGATTGATGAAGTGCGCAGTGAGATATTAGCTTTCTAGACCCGTCCCACGAGTTTACGATCTGTGTGTTGGAGCAGGTTGAATGTTGCACAAAGAACGCTAGGGCCCCCTGGCGCCGGTGCAAGGTACGGCATGTCTGGGGTGCCAGATTCAAGACACTTCCATTTTAACCCAAGCGCCGAATTCCGCTACCTTTTGGCGAGGTTAATGAAGCTCGTATGTTCTGGAAAGTTATTTGAATGCCTCCAATTCTTTGTGGCGTCCTCCTGCTTCCGGCTATTATGACGTGTATTGCCTGGGCGGCAGTATTCCGTCTTTGAGTAAGTTATGCATGCGGCACAGCCCTCGTTTAGACTGGCCTGATATGGACAGAACCTCGCCAGATCAGGAGAACCTCAATACTGGAGTTTTAAACACGCAACGCACGCAATGTAATGTAGTGCGTCGCACTAGGCTGTCGTGACGTGGTCATGAGCTGAAGGAATGCGTTTACTGTTCTTTAGCTAGAAAGCCAAGAGACTGCAGATGTCGGAATCCAGAGCAAAGATAAAACTGCTGGAGGAACCCAGCGGTTCGAGCAGCATCCTTGGAGTCGAAGAGCTGGCGGACGTTTGACAGTGACTCGCTGACTTCCTCCAGCAATTTGTTTTGTGTGTTATTTAACTAAATGCGCAGTTAGGTTTACTGCATTTGCAGCGCGTAAATTCTGGAGACTGCATTTCTCCCGGGATTCTAGTTAGTTCACCGTGGAATCTCGTTTTATTCCTGGTGGTGGTTTCTCTTTCGCCTGCCGCGAGTGATCGCCCTGCCAAAAATGCGCTGCGCACCAATCCGTAGGGATGTGCGTCCAAGAGTGACGGATCAGGGTCATGGGTTCTTGACCTTGGGTTTAATAGTTAAACTGGTGTTACTAAAACAGGAAAACCACTGCGGTAATTGTTCAGTCGGTTGATCAGTTGAACAATAGAGGTGCAAGCGAGAGTAGATGTATACACAACTTAAAAACAAGGATCTGCAGATGTCGGTTTACCAAGGAAACTAGCACATGCAGTTCCTTGTTTCTACGTTTTAACTGCTCCACTGCGAAATCTCCTCAAGGTATGCCTACTTTGAAGGAGTTCTCACCAATCTGACAGGAGTTCCGTGAGACCCTCTCTGCTCTCCCTCTGTAATTCCAGCTGCTCCTGTCTGAAGAAGTGTCCCGACCCGAAAAGTCACCCATCTATGTTTCCAGGGTTGCTCCAGCATTTTGTCTTTCATGTTCACAACACTTGATTAATTTTCACACTGGTGCGGAAAAAAAACAATTGTGTAGGAAGGAAATGCAGATGCTGGTTTAAATCGAATAGATACAAAAAGCTGGTGTAACTCAGCGGGTCAAGCACCATCTCTGGCGAAAAGGAATAGGAGACGTTTCCGGTCAAGACCGTTCTTCAGACTGAGAGTCGTGGGAATTGGAAAGGAGAGATATAGAAGGTGATATGGAGAGATATAGAACAAATTAATGAAAAAAAGTAACGATGACCTAGGAAACGGCCAATTGTTGGCTGTGGGCAAGGTATAAACGAGTTAGACAATGAAACTCAACAGGACGACTAGTACAACGACTAGGATGAGAGAGGGACGGAAAAAAGGGGATGAAAGGGTTACTTAAAGTTAGAGAAATCCAAATCACACCACTGGGTTGGAAGCTGCCCAAGCTTCCCTTCTCTAAGATTTCGCCCATCAGCTTGTCTTCTGCCTCGTATGGTAACATTTATTCTACGCGCTTTCTGAATTAACTTCCCAAGAGGTGCATTTCATTAGTCTTTTCACGTTCCACCGAGAGGACTCCATCTCTCGATGCCACGTGACGTTTTGGTTGGTAGGATGAGATCTCTGGATCTGGAATAAGGCTCCCCGCCCTGAGGAAAGTGTGTGTGTGTGGGGGGGGGAGGAGGACGACACAGTTACCTCGCTAGCGGGAATATTGACTTTTAAAACAATAACAAAAGCCGAGAAAGAGAGGGAGTGAGAATCATAGCATGCCAGTAAAAATATAGAATTAGGAGCAATCGAGGTGCACAGGACGGCTCGCTCCCAGCCAAGAGGGAAGCTCATTGGAGATAGATATTGCAATTTTTCATTAAAACAAAATACGGTTCGCGTGCTAATTGGAAGCTTACTGAATTCCTCTCCCCTCTGGGTATTTTTAAAGAAGCAGCAATTATACAAACAAACAAGCGCAATTAAGCTTAAAGCTGATATGGAATGTAGGTGGATCAGATTTTCCTATCCACACCAGCCTATCCCACCTGCAGCTTCTGTCCTAATATTACTTTTGTAATTCACTTGATGAAGACCGTGCATTGATGCGGTAGCTTAAACGGCGTGATCACAACGATTTTTGTAATATTAAAAAAGACACAAAGTGGTTGGAGTAACTCAGCGTGTCAGGAACATCTCAGCGGGACATGAATAGGAGACGTTCCCGACACTCCTTAGTTACTCCAGCACGTTTCATTTTATACAGCGGCATGTGGAGTTGCTTGTGCCAAGCTTCTTGAAAAATAATTGTATCCCGCCACCGTCCGGTCAGGCACAATGAGCGCGCAACTGAGCACCTCTGGCCTGATGATTTCCGCCATTGTGTTGGAAAATAGCGGCTCTGCGGCAGCAGCGCCGTTGACGTCGGCTGTCTTGCCGCAGCGCCCTCTGGCGGCGGGTCTGTGGCCACATCGCCCTCTAGCAGCCGGTTTCCGGGCAGCAGCGCCTCTGGCGGCGAGTCTCTGGCCGCGGCGCCCTCACGCGGTGGGTGCCTGACCAGCACCACCCCCTGGCGGCGGGTCTCCGGAAACAATGTTCCTGGCGGCAGGTCTCCGTGCAGCAGACCCTGGTCGTGGGCGTTCCTACTCGCTACGGACATCGCACTGTCTACTCAGAGGTAGTCCCTTCTGGAGGCTCATTTGACCGGGTTATGCTGCTGGCCCTCGCGAGAGAGCTGATTAATTTACAAAGCATTTGTTTAAGAAAGAGCTGCAGATGCTGGAAAAATCGAAGGCAGACAAAAATGCTGGAGAAACTCAGCGGGTGAGGCAGCATCTATGGAGCGAAGGAATAGGTGACGTTTCAGGTCGAGACCCTTCACACTGATGCCGGGGAGAGGGAGATACATGAATAAGGAAGTGTAAGGTGTGAACATAGGACAAAGGGAATGGATATCAAGGAAAATGTAGAGTAGATCACTATTAGCTGGGAGAAGGTAACAACAAAGCAAACAGATAAAATATAGTCAGAGACAGTAAGACTGGTCAGAGAACTGGGAAGGGGGAGGGATGGAGAGAGAGGAAAAACAAGGGTTACTTGAAGATAAAGGTCAATGTTCGTACTACTGGGGTGTAAGCTGCCAAAGCGAAATATGAGGTGCTGTTGCTCCAATTTGCACTGGATATCACCCTGACAGTGGAGGAGGACTAGGACAGAAAGGTCAGTGGGAATGGGAGGGGGCGTTAAACTGTTTAGCCACCAGGCGATCAGGTAGGTTTAGTCAGACTGAGTGGAGTTTTTCAGCAAACAATCGCCGAGCCTGCAGACTTTTAGTATTATAGATGGTCCGGGATTTATTGACACAGGTTGATCATACGCTGAATAATCCAACCACATTTTTGTTTGGAAGTGGAAAGAAATAATATAGAAAATAGGTGCAGGAGAAGGCCATTCGGCCCTTCGAGCCAGCACAGCTATTCATTGTGATCATGGCTGATTGTCCCCAATCAATAACCCGTGCCTGCCTTCTCCCCATATCCCTTAATTCCACTAGCCCGTAGAGCTCTATCTAACTCTCTCTTAAATCCATCCAGTGACTTGGCCTCCACTGCCCTCTGTGGCATGGAATTCCACAAATTCACAACTCTCTGGGTGAAAAAGTTTTTTCTCACCTGTCTTAAATGTCGTCCCCTTTATTCTAAGTGTGGCCCCTGGTTCTGGACTCGCGGAACATTGGGAACATTTTTCCTGCATCTAACTTGTCCAGTCCTTTTATAATTTTGTATGTTTCTATAAGAACCCCCTCATCCTTCTAAACTCCAGTGAATACAAGCCTAGTCTTTTCAATCTTTCCTCATATGACAGTCCCACCATCCCAGGGATCAATCTTGTGAACCTACGCTGCACTGCCTCAATCACAAGGATGTCCTTCCTCAAATTCAGAGACCGAAACTGGACACAATACTGCAGATTAGGTCTCACCAGAGCCCTATACAACTGCAGAAGAACCTCTTTACTCCTATACTGAAATCCTCTTGTTATGAATTACTCCTATACTGCACCTATACTATACTGTACATATATAATGCGCATAAATAACTGCACTTTTTAAAATTAATTGTATTTTAACTTGTATTTTAACTTGTATTTTAACTTGTTAAGTATGGAAGCTATTTGAGGAAATGTGTGGTGTTATGTCTGTCTTGAAGCTGTCGTGGCACTGTAATTTCCTGTAAAGGATTATTAAAGGTATAATCAATCTATACTGAAAACCTCTTGTTTTGAAATTGCATTCATTGCATTCATTGTGAAAAGAGTTGAGATACTGTATTATAATTTCGCTACATGTCATTGTGGTATATATCATGTCTCGATTGGTGAATATGATTAGATTGTTACATTATTTGAAGCAGAAATAATATGTGAATGCTTCATTGAGCATTATTCCGACTGGTAACTATGCACTTCGTCCGAGCACATTATCGCACGCGTCATGCAAGCCGTCTTAAATGACCACCTAAACTGTAATTTGGCAACCTAAAAAGCTGCCTAGGTTGCCCGGCTGACAACAGGGAAAAAAAGTTAAGTGAGAGCCCTGTATCCACCTTCAGTTCACATTTTGTTCCACTCAAATCCCCCCTCCCTTGTGTCTTTTCAACCTATCATATAGATTCATACAGCACAGAAACAGGCTCTGTGGCCCAATGTGTTCATATCAACCAAAATGACTATATGAGCTAACCCCATTTGACTGAGCTAGTCCCATATCTGTCTGAACCTTTTCTATCCATGTGTCTATCCAACTGTCTTTTAAATGTTGGAATTTTACTCTCTTCAATAGCTTTGTCTGTCAACTTGTTCCATGTTCTCTGTGAAAAAGATTCTCCTCGGGTCCTATGTAAATCTTTCCCCTTTAGTCTTAATTCTATGCCCTCTAGTTTTGGACTCCCCAACCTTGGAGAAATATACACTGACTATCCACCTTATTTACACCCCTCTTGATTTTATATATCTCTAAGGTCACCTCCTCAGCCCCCTACTTGCCAAAGGAAAAAAAACAACCTATTCAGCCTCTTATAACTCAAGTCCTCTAGTCTTGGTAACATTCTTGTGAATCTTTTATACACAACTTCCAGCTTCTACATCATTAAGGGCCTGTCCCACTTGCATGCGTTTGGCGCGACCAAATGGAAGCGGTTCACGCGAAGTTCGCGCTAAGTACGCGCGTGACGTCATTTGCTTCATACTTACCAATCAGCTAGGCAGGAGGTGGGCCGACTGAATTTGGGCGTCACACGACGCCAGGCGGTGACACCATCGCGTAAACGCCACGCGCTAGGCGTACGCCGTCAAGACGCCACGTACGACCGCAATGCGCCTGCATGCCGACAGGCCTTTGGCGCGCGAAGATTTCGGACACTGACAGTTTTTCGGAGCCCCGCGCGATGTCGGGACCAGCCCCGCACAACTCCGCGCTTCTAGGTGGGACCAGCCCCGCGCGGCCGTACGTTGCCCGTACGCCTCAAGCGACCACGTTTGGTCGCGCCAAACGCATGCAATCGCATGCAAGTGGGACAGGCCCTTTAGATATCTCCGAATGTTAAATAAACCTGCATTCCTCATGGAGCATATATTTGGATCAGGATTTACCAGTTGGGTTATTTGCAATAAAATTTTATCATGACATCTGATCTAAACTGGATGTGAATTCAACAAACCACAAAAAGCAGGTGGTTATTTATTTGGGATTTAATCCAGTCAATAATGTTCCACCTTTTTTGTACTTTCAGGAGCTACTGACAATTCTCCTGGGACTGGTGACTGCTGCCCTCTTGGCATTGGACCATCAAGGGGCTTGGAATT
Source organism: Amblyraja radiata (assembly GCF_010909765.2). NCBI lineage: Eukaryota > Metazoa > Chordata > Chondrichthyes > Rajiformes > Rajidae > Amblyraja > Amblyraja radiata. The sequence goes on along the minus strand of NC_045979.1, from coordinate 25,991,164 downwards.
TTGTCAAGTCTGTCTTCCACTTCAGATTTTCCTTTCTGGAACACCACAAAACAACAACTAGTATTCACTTGCACAACTCCACCGAGGACTTTATACCCACAGTAGCTATGAACAAAAACCAGCTGAGTCCTGTGCCCCAGACTGCATTCACTCCTAAGCCATCCAGCAGCCCGTCCAGTGGCGGTGAGCAAGTCCACTCCTCCGTCGCCTCTCCAGCAAGCGGCTTGGCAGCCAGCCCTTCTCCTGCAACAGGTTTGACGATTGTGCAGAGTGTGTCCTGCCCTGGTACCTATATCCAGATCCCCATGAATGCTGAGGTATGTTGTGTCTCCACATTCTCCTTGCCCGCAATCGTCCAGAAGAAGATCTACGGAGGAACCTGCAATGTGCCCAAGAGCTCCTGTAGTAGCAAGTCCACCACCGCCATTTACATCTGTCCAGTCAACCCCGTTAAGCTGCCTGAGGCAAAGTGCCTCATGCCTTTGATGCACAAACCATTGCAATCGGACAATAGGGCTCAGAGTGTGACTGATTCAGTGGAGAAGCCTATTTCCTCCTCAGCAGCTGAAGTGACAAGTAAGGAAACTTCCTCAAGGAGACAAGACAAAATGAATCGGGCTGAAAAGGAAGGTACTGCCACCCCAACACCTGTTTCTGTTAGATTTTGCAACAACCTGGCCTCTGAGGTGCTGAAAACGTATGTGAAACAGCAGGGAAAACAGAACAGCATGGAGGATATAATGCAGACTTATTTCAACAATCCGTTGGATGTCAAGACCGCAAGTTCATTCAAGGACAATGCTTTGCTCCTCTTCAATGGACAACTCTTTTTCTTAGCCCACAAAGGTATTGATATGTCCATTGGGGCAGATAAAGGAAAGCTGCTCGCTAAGGAATCGGGGACAGACGAGTCAAAAGTGGCTCAAGGTGGGCCAGGGCACTTTAAACAAAGAATTGACACTGGCCATACCTCAACAAGCTCTTCGGGTTTAGGACGTGATACTGATTCGAGTGGAACAAGATGTGAACTGAAGGTGGATAGGAAAGAATGTGTTGTAAAGAGAGATGCCATTGCGATAACTCGGCAAAATGGATTGGAGCTGGCGCAACAGGTGAAAAGCTTTTACAACTATCTAACATGGATGCACCACATGTGCAACTGTTCAGCTAATGGTCATAATTATGAGCCTTGAGATAATTTGATATCATTATCTTACTGAGTAATTATGTCCTTGAGTACTTGCTTATTTAATACTGCAGACCATCTCCAGATAATGACAGGTTCATATTCCGAACACTATTTGTAAACAATACTGGTCCACAGTTAGAAATAAGTAAGGACAGTGTGTGGGAGGATCACACAAACAGTGGGAGAGTGAGCAAGTGCCAGAAGAGGAGCTGCCAGCCTCCCTCACTGAAGCAGTGCGTCTTGCTTGCTTGAAAACAGTCCCTGATTATTGCTGCTCGGGGGTGGTTGGGAAGAGAATGTTTGATTAAATGACAAATTCTTATGGCAGAAGATGCCTGCAGTCCTATGGTTCAACAATGGCTATAATATTGTATATTATTTAGATCTGGTCACTACACTATAGGAAGGACACCATTGCAGTAGAGAGAGTTCAGAGGAGATTCATCGGGATTTTGTGTGGGATGGAACATTACAGTGGTGAAAGACTGGAGATGACGGATTTATTTTCCTTTGAGCAGTGGAGGGACCTGAGCAAGGGATTCAGAATTGTGCATGGCATAATTTAAGACCAGAGGGGATACAAGACCAGATTCCAGGCATACTTATAAGGTGAGGAGTAAAATTAGGAATAAATCTGAAGGAAAATAAAAATTCCACTGAGAGGCTGGTTTAAGTTTGGAATGTACTGCCTGAGAAGGTGACAGACAGGTAATCTCACAATATTAAAGAATCATGAGGACAGCATTTGAATCACAAAGGCAAAGTCGGCTGTGGACCAAATAAAATAAACCCTCGTTTTAATGGACCCATTTATAACGGATTTAAGGTATAACGGATGGATCCCTGACTCGCACTGCCTTCCCGGCCACTTAGAGCTCAGGGTTCCGAGGGCTCCTGCCTGACTTGCAAGTTGCACCAGCGAACCCTTCACTCACCATCCAGTCCAGTTGAAGAGGCTGTTGTTGCGGCTCGTGTTGTACCCACTGGGGACAGCGCCTTTTTTTCAGGCTGCCACCACCGACAGGATAAGCTCGGTCACCATGGGGCTCCCTTACCTCTCACCAGCTGCTACTTCTTCCTTCGCTTTTTCCCCTCAACCCCCACTGCCTCTTTCTCCCCTCACTCTGTCTACGTGTCTTCTTTCCTCCTCCAACCCCGCTTCTGCACTGCTGTCTTCTCCTTCCCTGGAATCGCCAACATACTCCACTTTGGAAGCAGTAGCAAGTGGGGGGGTGGGAGCCCCACGATGACTTATCATTGGTCTGAAGAAAGAACTGACAGCCGGGGCTACAATGTGAGCGGCAATGACAGCTACATTAACCAGTGAAGAAGAGCTTGCTGGTGCAGACCTGCGGCATCGGCGCCAAATTTTAAGGTGAAATAACACAAAGTGCTGCAGTAACTTAGCAGACTGAATCAGTCTGAAGTAGGGTCCCGATGTCACCTATCCATGTTATCCAGCGATGCTGCCCGACCCGCCGAGTTACTCTTAGCATTTTGTGTCCTTTTGTGTATTAACAATAATCTGCAGTTATAACTCGGTTATTAAAGATAATCAACAATAACAAACATAATTCCCCCCTCATATGATCTGTTATAATGAGAATTTACTGGACTGGTGAATGTTTAATATGGAAAGGTACTCGATGTCAGGCATCAAGGTGGCCTTTTTCTATGAATAAGACATCATGACATTTGTGTCCAGTCACTCCTTGCTTTGCTCTCTCTTAATTGAGAGCGGGACTTGGTTCCACAGCCACACTATAATTTCTAAACAGATCACTGCTTGTAAGTTTAAATGGAAGTAGTTTGTGAGCTAATATTTCCTGTTGGGTATTCAACAGTTTGAATGTTTATTTTTGTGTGTTTATTTTAACATTTAATGGTGTATATGTGTTTATTTGGGGTTGTATTGCACTTCTGATCTCAGCGGTGTAGTGTTTCAGCACCTCATACTGAAAAAGTGGTAGGTGAAAACCAAAAATTAATGTCTTGCTTTATTTCACCATTGCATATAGAGAAACTTCACAAAGACAGTCTTTTAAATATCCTATTGCATGGACAGAAGCCAGCATTTATTATTAATGAACATTGGGTACTCTATGTTGATCTTTTTAGTCTCCGAGCTGGGAAGATCTGTGCTAGTCAAGGCCGCATTTCGAAAAGTCAGATGACTCAAGAATATATCACAACAAAATGGGGTACATAATAGAATGGTGATTTATCTCTCCTTCTATCCCGTTCCCCCAAAGGCTGAACTGGACTTGGAAATACATTGATAACTAATTTACATAGAGTGTTGAGGCAAAAAGCAAAATGTAGGCCCTATAAATTGGAAATAAAAACATCTTATTGGAAACACTGAAGAAGGCTCACGATCCAAAATGTCGTCTGTCCTTTTCCCTCCACCGAAGCTACCTGGCCCACTGAATTCCTCCAGTAATTTGTTTTTTAATCAAGATTCCAGCATCTGCAATCTGTTGTGTGTCCTTTGGAACATTCAGCAGGTCAGTCAACATTTGTGGAGAGAGAAACAAAATCAGCATTGTAATTTGATGAGAACGAACTGGAGAGGGCCGCATTGCCATTCGGTGGGATCATGTCTGATCCTACATTAGCCACGGTTCCACTTTACCCCCTCTCCCCACAACCTTATTTTTAAGCTTTGTAAGTACCCCTTTACAATAAAGGCCAGTATTCCATTAGCCTTCCAACTACTTGCAGTCCTTGGACATTAATTTATTTTTATGTTTTAAGTCTGTTTTGCCACAATATTTTGTAACCTCAAACCACAAGAACCACAATGTGATTTTTCCTCCTTCGAAAAGGGATACTTTTGTATTTCCCATAAATGCTAGCTTCTGCCCATTCATTAATCTATCCGTATTCCTCCCCCCACCCCCCATATCTGTTAATCCACCATCTTTCTATTATCAGCATATCTAGCTGCAATGCACCTTGTCCATTCCTCCAAGTCATTAAAATAGACTGCAAATAGTGGAGGCTCCCAGCTTAATCCCTGTACACCTTACCCGTTACTGAGTGCCAGACTGCAGCTGACGCATTTACCTCTATACCAGTCCCGAATCAGTCCAGGTCCACCGCCGATTTTCCGGCGCACTTGGTTCCAGAGCCTTTCTGGATTATCCATTTTGCCGGACCACGGCCTCCGAGAGGAGTCGGACAGTACTGCAATAGCCTAGGCTGCGGAGGGGCCACCAACTGGCCCACCAACGTCAGCTATGGGAATGGATCTGGCGGCTCTGGCCACAGGGGTTAAATTCGACCCGCCAATCGGCTGCGGAAGTCCCGATGAGGTTGAGATCAGCCGGCTCACCCGGCCTAGGCGCCACTTTTTGGGTGGGGACTTCTGGGGGGGATTTTACTTGCACTCATAATTTTGTCCAGATTAAAGGAGGCGCTAGACCACCCGTTGCTGGAAAATAGGTGATGGACCTGTACTGCAATCCCCATCTCCCTTTTTAACCCCCTTATCTTTTCTGAATATTTCGTATCTATGAATTCTAAGAGCCCAGTACTCACCATTTAAAAAAAATACATTACCATTATTGCTTGAGTCGTGTTCCCGCTAGGCTACTTGTGTTTGCGATTCACTATATTGTATTCTCTTACAGCCATCTCTGCTCAAATTCACCAAACTAATTTTCCATTCTGGGTGCTGTTTGTGTGCATAATTCAGTTTTTTTTACTTCATTGTTTTCAGTGTCTAGGCATCACCAGTAAGACTGGCATTTACCGCCTATCCCTAATCGCCATTATGAAGGTGGTGGTGAACCGCTTTCTTTAATTACTAGAATCCCTTTGGTGAATGTACTTCATGGTGCTGTTGGGGAAGGAATTCCAAGATATTCTTTTTTCCCCAATGTTGAGGAAAGACCAGTAGTATATTTCTAAATCAGTAATGGTGTGCAACTTGGAGGGGAACCTGCAGATGGAGGCATCCCATGCACGTGCTGCTCATACCTTTCTTAATAGCACAGGTGGAAGGTGTGGGAGATGCTGTTGGAATGATCTGGGTAAGTAACCGCCTTGCATTTTATCAATGGTACATACTGCAGTCATTGTGCATCAGTGGTGGAGGGAACAGACATTTATGGTCATTGCTTTATCTTGCTGCATTATCCTGGATGGTGTTGAGCTTGGAATTGTTGGAGCCACATTTATGCAGTTTTCCAATGTGCTTCCCACGTGTGTCATGTACATGATTGAAAGGCTTTGAGATATCAGCAGATGAGTTGTTTGCCACAGGCTACCTAACTGCTGACATGTTCTTGTGGCTAAGCATTTACCATGACTGGTCCAGTGTTGATGATGGGTGACTCCATAATGTTATTAGTCATAGCCATATAACATGGAAATAATTTGTCCATGCAGACCAAGATGCCCATTTAAGCCTGTCATATTTACCCCCATTTAACTCAAATCCCACTAAATCTTTCCTATCAATGTACAATACAAATGTCTTTGAAATGTTGTTGTTTCTGCTTCAACCACTTCCTTTGGTAGTTTGTTCCATATATGTACCACCCTTTGTGTGCAGATGTTGCTCTTCTGGTTCTTATTAAATCTTTTCCTCTCATCTTAAACTTATGGGCTCTGCCTGGGGACCTCAAACCTGGTAAAGGCACTTTGTACACTCACGCGATCTACACCCGTCATGATCTTATGCACCTCGAAAACATTACTCAGTCTCTTGCCCTCCAAAGAATGAAGTCTTAGCCTACCTAACCTCTCCCTATAACTGATTCTCTTGAGTCCTTGTAAATCTTTTCTGCATTCTTTCCAGCTTAATGACACTTTTCTTGTACCAGATTATTCCAAGTATGGCCTCACCAATGTCTTTACTGCTGCAACATAACATCCTATCTTCTATACTCAATGCCTCACTGATGAAGCTCGCATTCAAAAGCCTTCTTCACCACCTTGTCTACCTGTGACGCCATCTTCAGGAATCTGTGTGCCTATACTCCGAGATTTCTCTGTTCTACAACACACCCGAGGGCCTTACTGTCCTACCCTGACTTAATGTCATTGAATGTGAAGGATATTTGTTAGTGTCTCTACTGTTAGTTATGGCCTTTGTCGATTACCTCTGTTACACAAACATTATTGGCCACTTTTCAACGCATGATGGAATGGCAACCAGGTCTAGCTACATATGGATATGGAATAGTTAATTTGCTACGGAATGTGAATGGAATTGAACATTGTGCGATCATTGGTAAGCCTCCCTGGTTCTGAACGTGTGATGGAGGGAAGGTCATTGATGAAGCAGTTGAATAAACCTGGGTTGAGGACACTGCCATGATGAACTCCCTATAGTTGGACTGATTGACCAAGAAAAATCACATCAGGACACAAAGTGCTGAAGTAACTCCGTCTTCTTCTTGCGTGTGGCGTGCATAGGCTAAAGTTGTAGGACAACTTGTTCTATTTGATTGTGCACGCCGGGTTGATTACATTCGTCGAAACAGGGCGGACCACGTGAAGGTTGCAATCATCCACCCCAAGTAACTCAGTCAATCTGGCAGCATCTCTGGAGAACGTGGATAGATGATGTTTCAGGTCGAAACCCTACTATGTTCTCCAAAGATACTGGCTGACCTGCTTAGTAACTCCAACAGTGTGTGTCGTTTTATGTAAAGCAGCATCTGCAGTTCTTTATTTCTACATTAAAAACATAAACCATATTCCTTTCTGCAAGGCATTCCAATTGAGGGCTTCTCCCCCTTGAAGCCCCCCCGACCAGTTTTACCAAGGCTCTTTAATAACACAATGGGTCAAATATTTGGACTAAAGAATCTGTCTTTGTAACTTCCTTGTCCAAAATAATCGGCTGTTATCCCTATGGTTTGACTTCCTTCTCATGCCATTCAGCACTATCAGTCCTTTATGCACATTGTTCCCAATTGAGTTCAAATTCACAAAACAGGTTTAAATTCTAGTTTCATGGTCAACAGTGCAAATTCTGTTGGATTCTCAAAGAACTCATTTGCTTTGTGATGTTCACTGTGCGACTCCAGACCCACCAATGTGGGGAAATCCGGACTGGCTTCTGATCACATTATCGAAGGGCAATTGTACGGGGGCTAGAAGTGCTGATTTTGCCTGGGGCAGCCATGCCTTGTCGTTGGGGGAGAGGATAACAATATTTCTGGATTTTCCTTGTCGGATTTTACTGATTTATTTTTCCATTACCACTGCAGAATTCAAACAATGGGCTTAGCTGATTCTGATGTTTCAGTTTTTGTTTAACTTTATACTCCTCCCACTGGTCCTCATGAGAATCAGTGCATACAGTCATTGGTTAGATTTTCCACTTGTTGGTCACGTTGGAAAATCTACACAATCAGCGATCTGCATTTTCCTGTTCTAGCACAGATGAATTGTCAGTGGCTGTCCTCTCAAACGTTACTACATCGCAGTCTCTAATTAAAGACACATGGGGGCGTCACTGGTGGTGTTTGTTCCAGAGTCTCTTAGACACTATGAGAAGATGCTGTAGTTTAGCTCATCGAGTGGGAGTAGGCGTGGCTGTTGGTTATTGACTTAGTGTCGTGCAGTATGGCTCCAGGAAGTGCATTTGCCTGTGCCTAGAAGGTTGTTAAGTATTGTTGGATCTTAAAATCTTTGTATGTTGATATTTATTTCAATAATCTGTCGCAAGGATCTCTATTTAGATAGACAAACCCCTTTTCATTATTTTACAAAGGTTTTAAAGCAATTTTATTCTGCTGCTGTTCTCGCTATTATAATTTTGTTTAAAAATTTTACATCCCTAATACATGGTTTAAATTGGTGTACCATTTATCTTGAAACTTAGTAAAGACATTTATCTGAAAACTGCGGTCTTTAACAGAATATTTTTGCCTCAAAAATTGGCTAGTTGTTAATAATGTCAGATTTTAAAACAAAACATTTTATTTGAGGCAAAAAAATGTTTCTCGTATCTTTGAGAAATATTTTTACTTACAAAGTATACCCATCACAATGAAATCAAGGATTGATGATAGTGATCTTTCATTTGGCAAAGATTTCATAAATTGACATCAGTGTTCTTTAAAAGCTATTGGGACGTGTGCTGGTTTGGTAACAATACTTTGAACCGCAGCTCATGTTTTTAATCGACTGAGGTTCTGCGCGCTGTGGTTGAGAAATGGCTGCAAATATATTTGGTTATGACTCAATTGTGTTCACGGTACTTTCGTTCACGTCAGGAGTTCTTTGCAGTGATCTGCTTTTGTTTCCCCTGCTACTTGTTAGTTAAACCATGAGTTGGTGGCTATGTCATGCAGCTTCCTTTTTACTCTCTTCCCCACTTTCTTACCAAGATTGTAACTGACTGGAGATGCAGAGCATGTTTTTCGTGTTTTGAATCTCTGTGGGCGAATTAGAGTGAAACAATTTGCCTGCTTTGTAGTTCAATACTTTTATGCATTTTGTTTCTTTTTGCAGGTTGTGAAACGGTTGCCCAATTCCCTTCCAGGAAGCTGTGTGAAGAGGCTTACGTTTTCTGAGAACAGAGCCTTGTTGCTGCAAGCAGGCATCCATTCTGAAGTCAGAGTTTGTCTTGATAGAATCTCCATGAATGGCAAAACTGACTCTTCAGGTCATCAGTTGGAACACCCCATAAAATGCATCCCACAATTTTCTAAAACCCTTGAACCGGAGAATTTGGAAGAATGCCCAAAACTCTCCCGAGAGATTGAGTTGGCAAAACTCAAGGAATGTCCAGAGATCATCAGGGAATGTGACCCACTGGAGCTGAAGGAGTGTCCAAAGCTTTCAAGGGAAGTGGATATTGGAGATTTGGAAGAAAATTCAGATACTTCAAAAGTTCCTGCCCCATTCCCATCCCAAGAATGTCCAGAACTCTCCAAAGAATCTGGGTCAGTAGTAATGGAAGAATGTGCAGCCATTTCACGAGTGCCTAAATCAGCACAATTGGAGGGGTGCCCAAGAATATCAAGGGATGCCAGTCCAGTAACACTAGAGGAACATGGATATTCTAAAAACAATGTTTCAGTGGCATTGCAAGATGACGGAGACACCCATATAATCCCAAAGTCAGCAGACTTCAGAGAACATTTGGAACCTACTGCGAACTTGGGCTCCGCAGATTTGGAGGACTGTTTTCCGGAATCAGATGAGGAATGCCATAGCGAATGCAGAAGGAAGCGAAAAGAGGTATTTCATTTTACTTACAGCGTGGCGATTATTTGTGCAAAACAATAACTTGAGGTGAATGAAATTGAAACTAGAAATTAAGTAAATCAAATGATAACTTTAAAAACTCAGCTTTGTATATATTATTACTTTTCAATTCAGAATTTCTTTTGAATGGGGTATAAGTACACTCCTGCCCAAAACAGAGAGTTCTGTGATTTCAATATTAAAGGACCATTCTTGGGCACGTTCAGAATATGGTCAGCAGAGTAAACATTTTTTAATAAGCTTCAAGTTGAATGGTAACAGCTTGTCTTAATGCTTTGATTCTAATTTAGGAAACTGCATAAACAAGCAGATCTTTGCACAGGAGATTTCCCAGCTGCAGTTAGATGATAACCTTTTCACACCTGGTTACCCGATGCTTCACTCTAGCTTGAAAGTGTACAGCCAATTTACTTCAATATCGCTGTCAAAGTAGTTTGCTGAGGCTTTAATTCCCATTTCACCCTAATTCTGCAGAAAAGTGTGATTATACAATGTCACAATGCTGCATAAATAAATAATTATGAATAATAAATGGCAAAAACCGTAAGAAAATCCTAGCTGCCTGATTTAGCTACCTCGGTCTGTTTTCTGTACTAATGAAAGTAACGATACCTGTGGGAGTTCAGCTTTGTGCTGCTGGTTGTGTTCTGAGTACGTGTGGTCCTAGGTTACCTCTGCTCCTAATGCCATTTGTATCTGTACTTGCTTTGTAAAGGGAACTACCTGCATGAACTTACACCACATTAAATAAGGCCTCCAGTCAGTCGAGATGTATGAATAGTTTCCACTACAATTGAGAACATTTGTAATGGAAAATCACCACAGGAAATATGCAGAAATAGTAGATTTTAAAATAACGATAGACTTACTTTGACCCTTTTAATCTATACTAGACCAAGGGGGACCCATTGGGTCCTGTCCCCTCAACGCGCAGTTGTGAGGGGGGGGGGGGGGGCTGCGGCATCACACACACACTAACCACCCCCCAAACAAACGGGGGGTGAGGGGGAGAAGGGGAGGGCTGGAGGGGGGCAGAGGGGAGGAGGGGGATAGAGGGGGGAAGGGGGGAGACAGTGGGGAGGGAGGTGAGTGGGAGGGAGGGGGAGGGGAGAGGGGG